>NC_092172.1:33866750-33987018 GCF_045791955.1 Oncorhynchus clarkii lewisi | reverse complement strand
TCTCTCTCTCTCTTTCTCTCTCTCTCTCTCTCTCTCTCTGCTCTCTGCTCTCTGCTCTCTGCTCTCTGCTCTCGCTCTCGCTCTCGCTCTCTCCCTCTCTCTCTCTCTCTCTCTCTCTCTCTCTCTCTCTCTCTCTCTCTCTCTCTCTCTCTCTCTCTCTCTGCTCTCTGCTCTCTGCTCTCTGCTCTCTGCTCTCGCTCTCGCTCTCTCACTCTCTCTCTCTCTCTCTCTCTCTCTCTCTTTCTCTCTCTCTCTCTCTCTCTCTCTCTCTCTCTCTCTCTCTCTCTCTTCTCTCTCTCTCTAGATATGGACCCCACCAGGATGCGGATCCCTTCAAGCCCCGTGTCCCAGCTCTCATCCACCATTTTGTGGCCTACAAGAACCAGGACCACGGAGCCTGGCTGAGGGGAGGAGATGTCTGGCTGGACGACTGCCAGTGAGTAGACGGAGGGAAGGAGCGAGCGGTAGAGGTGGGAGGGAGGGATTGAGTGATAGGTGGATTGTAACAAATACATATTTAGCTGTAACCTACCTTAACAAATATACACAATCACGCCTCTGAAAAATGGCTACATTTTGACTAGCTTGTATTTCTCTAACCTCCCTCTCAGTCCTATGGTGCTGCCACCCCAATTATCATGCTTACCTCTAGGCTTCTACTGCCAGGTCTAGCACTCAACACAGCAGTAACTGTCAGAAACATCCCCTAGCATTTACACTGAATCCTCTATTGTTTTTCTTACCTTCAGTCTGTTGCTGCTTTGCATCCTTGCCAACATTTCCAATGTCAACCCTTATCCTTGGAGTTTTAGACAAACAGTGTGTGAATAGCCACACACACACACACACACACATACACATACACACACTGTTGACATGCGGAAACAGATAATGTCTGTGTAATATTCTCATTCTAATATTCCGTCTACTATGTGATTGGCTCCAACAACTGTTTCTCTCTCTCCCTCAGATTTGCTGATAATGGAATTGGCCTAACACTGGCTAGGTAAGACATTAATGTTAATAACATCTTGTGTGTGTGTGTGTGTGTGTGTGTGTGTGTGTGTGTGTGTGTGTGTGTGTGTGTGTGTGTGTGTGTGTGTGTGTGTGTGTGTGTGTGTGTGTGTGTGTGTCGCGTGCCTTCGTGCGGCGTGCATGTGTGGTTCATGTTTGTATTTACGGGTGACTGCAGAAGACCCCGTTGCAGTAATTGGAAAACACCTTATATGGTCGTCTGCTTATGATGCAGTGGGAAAGAAAGACTTTGAAAGAATGTGAAAGTAATTTGGGAGTGTGAAAGTGGCATCTCTAGGTATATGGGCCTGGGCATGGTTTGTAGCTGGTTTCAGAAACCAGGTCACACTCTCAGAGAGAGACACACTGGCACAGACTCACACACTTTTACACTCTCTCTTGGCCACACAAACTCTCTGACAGTCACTCACATACTCACACACACACACACACACACACACACACACACACACACACACACACACACACACACACACACACACACACACACACACACATTTGTTTTACTGTCCTTGTGGAGACCAAACAATTGATTCCCATTCAAAATCCTATTTCGCTAACCCCTAACCCTTAACCTAACCTTAACCCTAAACTTAACCCTAATTCTAACCCTACCCCTAATTTTAACCCTAAACCTAACCCCTAAGCCTAAAACAGACATTTTCCTTGTGGGGAATTTTCCTTGTTTTAATTTAGTAAAACCAAAAACACACACAAAAGTGTTAACTTTGGCATCTATTTTAGATTTGGTTTTATGTTTAATCTTAAAATACCTTTTAGTCACATTTTAGTAATTTCATCCTTCGTTAGTTTTTAGTTATTATCAGTCGACTAAAACTCTGGACAGTTTTAGTTATTATCAGTCGACTAAAACTCTGGACAGTTTTAGTCACATTTTAGTAATTTCATCCTTCGTTAGTTTTTAGTTATTATCAGTCGACTAAAACTCTGGGCAGTTTTAGTTATTATCAGTCGACTAAAACTCTGGACAGTTTTAGTTATTATCAGTCGACTAAAACTCTGGACAGTTTTAGTTATTATCACAGCAGTTTTAGTCACAGCCATTTTAGTCACATAATAGAAAAAATAATCTATTAAATAATGAATATTTAAGCTACTTCTAACTTCCATCATGTACTCATTCAGATAGCCTTGTCCAACTAGACCTACGATCCCCTCGTATACCTTAGCTGGCAACATTTATATTGTGACAGATTGTAACCAATGCCTGACATAATTAATTATATAGGATATAAAGCCTTGGCTAGATGTTCAATCATTTACGGCTCTGATTTTCTCCACATCATAACCGTCAAGGGGGGTAAATAAAATTATTTTATTTAAAAAGGGGAGAATTTGACCTCTCCAAAGACGTCAGAACTATGACTGTACTCCTAACATTCATGAAATAGCATCTGTTTTCCCCATAGGAAAACACCCCAAGAACGGTACCAGAGCGGCAACACAGATTCATGACTAACAATATAGACTGATGTGATCAGAGTAAAAATAGCCTACATGAAAGTAAGAGAGAGTAAGCATTATTGTTTCTAGTTGAGTTTGGGTACAAGTCCAGTGTCCTGGCTTCGCATCAGATTGACGAGGGACTGATGTGACCACTGGGAGCTGTGTGAGAGAGCCGGGCAGATCAGCTCAATCCGTCCACACAACTGAAGAATATTCTGCATGCTTCTGATTAGAAAACACAGATGAACAGGAGCTTGATATCAAATGAAATGTCCACTAGTCTCACGTGGAATTCTCGTCTCGTTACATTTTAGTCAACAAAAATTAAAAGGATTTTTCGATGAAATGAACACACACACAAACTCTTTCTCTCTCTCACTTTCTCTCTGTCTTTCCCTATCTGTGTAGTGGTGGTACATTCCCTGATGACGATGGTTCTCGTCAGGAGGTGAAGAACAGTCTGTTTGTTGGGGAGAGTGAGAACAGGGGCATGCCCATTCCTGACAACCGTATCTGGGGTCCCGGGGGACCCGACCTCAATGGGAGGACCCTGCCTCGAGGAGTGTGAGTGTTGGCTCACACACGCACACACACACACACACACACACACACACACACACACACACACACACACACACACACACACACTCCCTATTCTCTCCTCTTCTGTCTGTTAATTTCTTGTTCTCTTATCTCCCTTCCCCTCCTCCCCTCTTCTTGTCCTTCTCCTCCTCCTCCTCCTTGTCCTTCTCCTCCTCCTCCTCCTTGTCCTTGTCCTTCTCCTTCTCCTTCTCCTTCTCCTTCTCCTTGTCCTTCTCCTTCTCCTTCTCCTCCTCCTCCTTCTCCCCCTTCTCCTTCTCCTTCTCCTTCTCCTTCTCCTTCTCCTTCTCCTTCTCCTTCTCCTTCTCCTTCTCCTCCTTATTCTCCTTCTCCTTCTCCTTCTCCTTCTTCTTCTCCTTCTTCTTCTCCTTCTCCTTCTCCTCCTCTCCTTTCCTCGTATTGCCTCTCCTCATTCACATTTTACCCTGAAATGAACCCCTTCAACTGTTCTCTTTTCAGCGTGTTGCGTGCTTGGCCAGACAGAAAGTATGATTAAAAGTATGATGTCTCAACTTGTGCATATCTGACATTCTTTTATTGTCTGGGTGAAAGAAACCCGTCATCCATCATATGTCTCAGTTCTACATGATATGCTGTATGGAGAAAAAATTATCATTTGCAACCACGTGAACTTTTGCATAGTGTTACAAAATGGTCCCAAGATGCAGTCGTTATCCAATATCCGATAGCACAGAGCCTTGTCTGTGTGCTGAAAGAGATGACGATGTCCCCTCCGGCACACTTGGGAACATCGCAAAGCACCCATGATCTTGTCTACGTCCCAAATAGCACCCTATTCCCTACATGGTGCCCTACTTTTGACCAGGGTCTGTCTGTCCGTCAAGTTCTCTCTCATTCTCTCTAACTCGTCTCCCTCCCTCTGGTCTTTCTGACTCTCTGTATGTCTGTCCTGCAGTGACTTCCCTATCCGCGGCATGCAGATCTACGACGGGCCCATCAACGTGCAGAACTGCACCTTCAGAAAATACATTGCCCTGGACGGTCGACACACCAGCGCCTTCGGCTTCAGACTCAACAACTCCTGGCAGAGCTGCCCTAACAACAACGTCACCGACATCACCTTCGACGACGTGCCTGTGAGTGAGGGAGTGAGTGAGTGAGGGAGTGAGTGAGTGAGTGAGTGAGTGAGGGAGTGAGTGAGGGAGTGAGTGAGTGAGTGAGTGAGTGTGTGAGTGTGTGAGGGGGGGGCTGGGGGGGGTGTGTATCACGCTGATTAGCATTTACCTGTACACATGATGGGAGTTGGGGTGTATTGTGTGTGTGTGTGTGTGTGTTTGCCCTAAAGCGTAGCTGCAGATTTTGGGCATGAGCTGTCAAGATGGATTATGGGTAATGCAGTGCCATAAGCACGGTCTTACAGGGGAGACATGCTGCTCTTTCTCACCTCCATGACACTCCTTCCGCTCTCCCCCTCTCTTCTTTCCACCCCCTCACCCCTTCTCCCCCTTCCTCCCCATCTCCTCTCCTTCCCCTCTCCATCTCCTCTCCTTCCCCTCTCCCCCTCTCTTCTCTCCACCCCCTCACCCCTTCTCCCCCTTCCTCCCCATCTCCTATCTCTCCCCCTCTCTTCTCTCCACCCCCTCACCCCTTCTTCCCCATCGCCTCTCCTTCCCCTCTCCCCCTCTCTTCTCTCCACCCCCTCACCCCTTCCTCCCCATCTACCCCCTGCTCTTCTTATCAGATAACGTCCCGGGTGTTTTTCGGTGAGCCCGGCCCATGGTTTAACAAGATGCAAATGGACGGTGACAAGACCACGATATTCCACGACGTGGACGGCTCGGTCAGTGAGTACCCTGGAGCCTTCCTGGTCAAAGAGGACAACTGGTTACTGAGACACCCTGACTGTATTGACGTGCCTGACTGGAGGGCTGCCATCTGTAGTGGGCATTATGCACAGGTTGGTATGCATACGCCATGCAGGCTGAAGGAAGCATGCATGTACACACACACACACACACACCGTATCTTATACAAACACATACACATATGGGTACACAGTATGTACTCACACATTCTTTAAAATAAAGTGTGGGTTAAGTTTCCTTTCAAAGCTAACACACTAGGTTTTTGTGCAGTGTGACCTCGTTTCCCTCTCATTTCACTCACTTTCTAATGTCTTCCAGATTAGTGAACATGTTCCTAGTCACACACACTTGTGTGTTTGTGTGTGTGCTTGTGTCTGTATGCGTTTGTGAATTAATGTGTGTGTGTGTGTGGTCCCTCAGATCTACATACAGACACGTAACCCTGCCAGTCTGAACATGCAGATGGTAAAGGATGAGTACCCTGACAGACCCCTGACACTAGAGGGCGCTCTGGGCAAGAAGAAGCACTACCAGCAGTTCCAGCCCGTGGTCACCCTGGGTAAGGGCTACACTGTACACTGGGACCAGGCTGCTCCTGCAGAGATCACTGTGTGGCTCATCAACTTCAACAGGTTGGTAGTGGACTCAGAGAGACACACACACACACACACACACACACACACACACACACACACACACACACAGAAACAGAAACAGAGAGAGAGACTACGCAGGTTGGTAGTGGACTCAGAGAGATATAGACACACACACCTGCAGACACACACACACACACACACACAGACAGAGAGAGAGACTACACAGGTTGGTAGTGGAATCAGAGAGACACACACAGACACACACACACATGCACCCTTCACCACACACACTATTCACTTCCTTCTCCCAGCATTGTTTCAGCATCTGATCCAAAAAACTGTCCACATCATGGCACCACATCTTATGAGTCAACAATAACCCCAGTAACCCAAAGCCCCATCTCCTGACCATGTGGTCATATTCATAAAACCCATATCATCAAGTCACACCCTTGCCTTCCACGAACCCTATAACCCAAGGGACAGTGTGATACAGTAGTTTATGGTGGCTGTTTGTCTTAGCATATGACATCACCCCTGCCCAGCAAATATTCTTAATATCATTGGCAGTCATTTGAATAGCAGAGGCATTGTAGTCATTTCAAGCGTGCTAGCTACTCCCTGGCCTGAGATTACCCCGAAAGGACTCGGAGGGAGGAACATATACTGTATTGTGGGATATGGGCATTCCCATTGGTTACATGCTGCTCTGGCGCCATCTATTGTTTGTGGAATGGAACTTCAGGTTCAACCATAAACTCTGCATGACATTTCACATTTGAAATCAAATCAAATTGTATTTGTCACATGCACCAAATACAACAGGTGTAGTAGACCTTACAGTGAAATGCTTACAAGCCCTTAACCAACAATGTACTTATAAGAAAAACAAGTGTTAAGAAATATTTACTAAAATAAACTAGTAAAAAATAAGAAAATAGAAAAATAACAAATAATTTAATTAAGAGCAACTATAACATAACAGTAGTGTGGCTATGTACAGGGGGGTACTGGTACAGAGTCAATGTGCGGGGGGGGGGGGGCACAGGTTAGTCGAGGTAATTGAGGTAATATGTAGTAAAAGTATAGTGCAAATAGTCTGGTTAAGCATTTGATTAGCTGTTCAGGAGTCTTATGGGTTGGGGGTAGAAGCTGATAAGAATCCTTTTGGACCTAGACTTGATGCTCTGGTACCGCTTGCCGTGCAGTAGCAGAGAGAGCAGGGTATGACTGGGGTGGCTGGAGTCTTTGAGGGCCTTCCTCTGACATCGCCTGGTATAGAGGTCCTGGATGGCAAGAAGCTTGTCCTCAGTGATGTACTGGGCCGTACGGACTATCATCTGTGGTGCCTTGAGCGTCATTTAGCAGACGCTCTTATCCAATACTTTTTTCGTACTGGTCCCCCTTGGGAATCGAACCCAGTTGCTGAAAATGCCATGCTCTACCAACTGAGCTACACGGGACTGCAGAGTCGTATTCACTAGTTTCTAGTTTCACTATCACCAAACGGAAGAAAGCTGACAAACAGAGAGAGACTAACCTGATCTTGTCCAATAAAGAACGGCAAAATGTTTTGCCACGGTGTGTTTACTAATTAATATGACCGGTGAGTGGGAGTAGTTGTTTAGCCCATCTCAGTGCTGGGCTGCCTCCTGTAACATGTCCTTTTTCATATCGTTGATTAACTGTCTGTCTGTCTGTCTGTGTGTCTGTCTGTGTGTCTGTCTGTGTGTCTGTCTGTGTGTCTGTCTGTGTGTCTGTCTGTGTCTGTGTGTCTGTCTGTGTGTCTGTCTGTCTGTGTGTGTCTGTCTCTGTGTGTCTGTCTGTGTGTCTGTCTGTGTGTCTGTCTGTGTGTCTGTCTGTCTGTGTGTCTGTCTGTCTGTGTGTCTGTCTGTGTGTGTGTCTGTGTGCCTGTCTGTGTGTGTGTCTGTGTGTGTGTCTGTGTGTCTGTCTGTGTGTCTGTCTGTGTGTCTGTCTGTGTGTCTGTCTGTGTGTCTGTCTGTCTGTGTGTCTGTCTGTGTGTGTGTTCCAGGAACGACTGGATCAACGTAGGCTTATGCTACCCGCCAGGCACCACCTTCACGATCATCTCGGACATCCACAACCGGCTGACCAAGCAGACAAGGAAGACCGGTGTGTTCATGAGGACCACACAGAGAGACAAGATCAACCAGTCTCACCTGTCCCGAGGCTATTACTACTGGGAGGAAGATACCAGGTGAGGAGGGTGGGAGGCAGGGAGGGAGGGGGGAGAGAATGAGAGAGGGTAAAGAGGGAGGGAGTGACGGGAGAGAGAGGGTGAGGAGGGAGAGATCAGGGGGAGAGAGGAGAATGTGTAGTAGATGAGTACAGTAGGTAGTCTCCCCTGTCTCCCTACCAGCCTGCTGTTTCTCCCAGTGAATCCTTATTAACTCTTAGTCTCCTCTGTCTCCCTCTCAGCCTGCTGTTTCTCCCAGTGAATCCTTATTAACTCTTAGTCTCCTCCCCTGTCTCCCTCTCAGCCTGCTGTTCCTCCGAGTGAAGGCCCACAATGAGAAGGAGGACTTTGCCTTCTGTTCAGTGAAGGGTTGTGAGAGGGTTAAAATCACAGCCGTTATCCCTAAGGGCAGCGGCCCCAGTGACTGCATGACACAGGCCTACCCCCTGCACGCAGAGATGCCCATCGTAGATGTGCCCATGCCAAGGAAACTGCCCAGCGCCAAGCTGGTGAGGACAGCGCTCAGTCTGTTGGTCACAAGTGGCACTGTGCATCGTTTTCTAAAATAGTTAATCAAACACTTATTTAAACTGTTTATTACTGATTCATAGTATTCATAGTACTAGTACATAGTATTGTAATAACACTAGTTCCTATTATTCATAGTATATTCACGGTGTTTGAAACCCTTTACAACCTCTCTATACAGTGTTACAGATACAGTCATACAAAGAAAGAGAAGAAAGAGTCTTGGCATCTCATCAATAAATCTCTGCAGCAGTGTTGTGGACAGGATTGACATTTCTATACCAGTATCGGTCACTTCAGATCTCTCTCTCACTCTCACTCTCTCTCTTTCCTCTCCTCTCTCTCTCTCTCTCTCTCTCTCTCTCTCTCTCTCTCTACAGCGCACCACAGACCACTTCCTGGAGGTCAAGCTGGAGTCCTACAACACACGCTTCTTCCACATCAAGGAGGACTTTGCCTACACAGAGGTGTGTTTGTGTGTGTGTTTGCTTTCTCTGTGTGTAAAAAGTTATTCAATAATGTCATGATTGGTTGATTGGATGTTGTGGTTGCCGGGCAGGTTAACGGCAGGAAGTTGTACCAGCCAGATGATGGGGTGCAGCTGACGGTGATGGACGGCCATGACGGGAGACTGGTGGAGAGCAAAGGCTTCAGAAACTCCATACTGCAGGGTGTACCTGCCCAGATAGAGAGCTATGTTAACAACCTGACAGACCAGTAAGAACACACACATACTAACTTTTTCATGTTAGAATGGGAAGACACTGAGTTGAACAAAGTTAACTCTCTCTTCTCCCTGCCTCCTCTTCTCCATCCCCCATCTCTCTTTCACTTCTTCTGTCTCTTTCTCCCTCACTCTCTCTTTCTCTCTCTAGCTCTATCGTCATAATAACGTCTAAGGGTCGCCTGGTAACCCGGGGCCCCTGGACCAGAATACTGGAACTCCTCGGGGCTGACAAGACCCTCAAGTTAAGAGGTAACTAACTAACTACTGTAGCTCCTTAGAGGTGACCAAACCCTCATGTTGAGAGGTAACTAACTAACTAACTACTGTAGCTCCTTAGAGGTGACCAAACCCTCATGTTGAGAGGTAACTTACTAACTACTGTAGCTCCTTAGAGGTGACCAAACCCTGAAGTTAAGAGGTAACTAACTAACTACTGTAGCTCCTTAGAGGTGACCAAACCCTCATGTTGAGAGGTAACTAACTAACTACTGTAGCTCCTTAGAGGTGACCAAACCCTCATGTTGAGAGGTAACTAACTAACTAACTAACTACTGTAGCTCCTTAGAGGTGACCAAACCCTCATGTTGAGAGGTAACTAACTAACTAACTACTGTAGCTCCTTAGTGCTGACCAAACCCTCATGTTGAACTAACTAACTACTGTAGCTCCTTAGAGGTGACCAAACCCTCATGTTGAGAGGTAACTAACTAACTACTGTAGCTCCTTAGAGGTGACCAAACCCTCATGTTGAGAGGTAACTAACTAACTACTGTAGCTCCTTAGTGCTGACCAAACCCTCATGTTGAGAGGTAACTAACTAACTACTGTAGCTCCTTAGAGGTGACCAAACCCTCATGTTGAGAGGTAACTAACTAACTACTGTACCAAACCCTCATGTTGAGAGGTAACTAACTAACTACTGAGTGCTGACCAAACCCTCATGTTGAGAGGTAACTAACTAACTACTGTAGCTCCTTAGTGCTGACCAAACCCTCATGTTGAGAGGTAACTAACTAACTACTGTAGCTCCTTAGAGGTGACCAAACCCTCATGTTGAGAGGTAACTAACTAACTAACTAACTACTGTAGCTCCTTAGAGATGACCAAACCCTCATGTTGAGAGGTAACTAACTACTGTAGCTCCTTAGACCTGACCAAACCCTCATGTTGAGAGGTAACTAACTAACTACTGTAGCTCCTTAGCTAACTAACTAACTAGTGTATCTCCTTAGTGCTGACCAAACCCTCATGTTGAGAGGTAACTAACTAACTACTACTGTAGCAGAGGTGACCAAACCCTCATGTTGAGAGGTAACTAACTACTAACTACTGTAGCTCCTTAGAGGTGACCAAACCCTCATGTTGAGAGGTAACTAACTAACTACTGTAGCTCCTTAGAGGTGACCAAACCCTCATGTTGAGAGGTAACTAACTAACTACTGTAGCTCCTTAGAGGTGACCAAACCCTCATGTTGAGAGGTAACTAACTAACTAACTACGTAGCTCCTTAGCTCCTTAGAGGTAACTAACTAACTACTGTAGCTCCTTAGAGGTGACCAAACCCTCATGTTGAGAGGTAACTAACAAACCCTCATGTTGAGAGGTAACTAACTAACTACTGTAGCTTAGAGGTGACCTTAGAGGTGACCAAACCCTCATGTTGAGAGGTAACTAACTAACTAACTACTGTAGCTCCTTAGAGATGACCAAACCCTGACCAAACCCTCATGTTGAGAGGTAACTAACTAACTACTGTAGCTACTGTAGCTCCTTAGTATCTCCTTAGGTGACCAAACCCTCATGTTGAGAGGTAACTAACTAACTACTGTAGCTTAGAGGTGACCAAACCCTCATGTTGAGAGGTAACTAACTAACTACTGTAGCTCCTTAAACCAAACCCTCATGTTGAGAGGTAACTAACTAACTAACTACTGTAGCTCCTTAGTGCTGACCAAACCCTCATGTTGAGAGGTAACTAACTAACTAACTACTGTAGCACCTTAGGTGACTAAACCCTCATGTTGAGAGGTAACTAACTAACTACTGTAGCTCCTTAGAGGTGACCAAACCCTCATGTTGAGAGGTAACTAACTAACTAACTACTGTAGCTCCTTAGTGCTGACCAAACCCTGTTGAGAGGTAACTAACTAAACTACTGTAGCTTAAAGGTGACCAAACCCTGTTGAGAGGTAACTAACTAACTACTGTAGCTCCTTAGAGGTGACCAAACCCTCATGTTGAGAGGTAACTAACTAACTAACTACTGTAGCTCCTTAGAGGTGACCAAACCCTCATGTTGAGAGGTAACTAACTAACTAACTAACTACTGTAGCTCCTTAGAGGTGACCAAACCCTTATGTTGAGAGGTAACTAACTAACTAACTACTGTAGCACCTTAAAGGTGACTAAACCCTCATGTTGAGAGGTAACTAACTAACTAACTAACTCATGTTGAGAGGTAACTAACTAACTACTGTAGCTCCTTAGAGGTGACCAAACCCTCATGTTGAGAGGTAACTAACTAACTACTGTAGCTCCTTAGTGCTGACCAAACCCTCATGTTGAGAGGTAACTAACTAACTACTGTAGCTCCTTAGAGGTGACCAAACCCTCATGTTGAGAGGTAACTAACTAACTAACTACTGTAGCTCCTTAGAGGTGACCAAACCCTCATGTTGAGAGGTAACTAACTAACTAACTAACTACTGTAGCTCCTTAGTGCTGACCAAACCCTCATGTTGAGAGGTAACTAACTAACTAACTACTGTAGCTCCTTAGAGGTGACAAAACCCTCATGTTGACCAAACCCTCATGTTGAGAGGTAACTAACTAACTAAACTACTGTAGCTCCTTAGAGGTGACCAAACCCTCATGTTGAGAGGTAACTAACTAACTACTGTAGCTCCTTAGAGGTGACCAAACCCTCATGTTGAGAGGTAACTAACTAACTAACTACTGTAGCTCCTTAGTGCTGACCAAACCCTCATGTTGAGAGGTAACTAACTAACTACTGTAGCTCCTTAGAGGTGACCAAACCCTCATGTTGAGAGGTAACTAACTAACTAACTACTGTAGCTCCTTAGAGGTGACCAAACCCTCATGTTGAGGAGTAACTAACTAACTAACTACTGTAGCTCCTTAGTGCTGACCAAACCCTCATGTTGAGAGGTAACTAACTAACTAACTAACTACTGTAGCTCCTTAGAGGTGACCAAACACTCATGTTGAGAGGTAACTAACTAACTACTGTAGCTCCTTAGAGATGACTCATGTTGAGAGGTAACTAACTAACTACTGTAGCTCCTTAGAGGTGACCAAACCCTCATGTTGAGAGGTAACTAACTAACTACTGTAGCTCCTTAGAGGTGACCAAACCCTCATGTTGAGAGGTAACTAACTAACTAACTAACTACTGTAGCTCCTTAGAGGTGACCAAACCCTCATGTTGAGAGGTAACTAACTAACTACTGTAGCTCCTTAGAGGTGACCAAACCCTCATGTTGAGAGGTAACTAACTAACTAACTACTGTAGCTCCTTAGTGCTGACCAAACCCTCATGTTGAGAGGTAACTAACTAACTACTGTATCTCCTTAGTGGTGACCAAACCCTCATGTTGAGAGGTAACTAACTAACTAACTACTGTAGCTCCTTAGTGCTGACCAAACCCTCATGTTGAGAGGTAACTAACTAACTACTGTAGCTCCTTAGTGCTGACCAAACCCTCATGTTGAGAGGTAACTAACTAACTACTGTATCTGCTTAGAGGTGACCAAACCCTCATGTTGAGAGGTAACTAACTAACTAACTAACTACTGTAGCTCCTTAGAGGTGACCAAACCCTCATGTTGAGAGGTAACTAACTAACTAACTAACTACTGTAGCTCCTTAGAGGTGACCAAACCCTCATGTTGAGAGGTAACTAACTAACTAACTACTGTAGCTCCTTAGTGCTGACCAAACCCTCATGTTGAGAGGTAACTAACTAACTACTGTAGCTCCTTAGAGGTGACCAAACCCTCATGTTGAGAGGTAACTAACTAACTACTGTAGCCCCTTAGAGGTGACCAAACCCTCAAGTTGAGAGGTAACTAACTAACTAACTACTGTAGCTCCTTAGGGGTGACCAAACCCTCATGTTGAGGAGTAACTAACTAACTAACTACTGTAGCTCCTTAGAGGTGACCAAACCCTCATGTTGAGAGGTAACTAACTAACTACTGTAGCTCCTTAGAGGTGACCAAACCCTCATGTTGAGAGGTAACTAACTAACTACTGTAGCTCCTTAGAGGTGACCAAACCCTCATGTTGAGAGGTAACTAACTAACTACTGTAGCTCCTTAGAGGTGACCAAACCCTCATGTTGAGAGGTAACTAACTAACTAACTACTGTAGCTCCTTAGTGCTGACCAAACCCTCATGTTGAGAGGTAACTAACTAACTACTGTAGCTCCTTAGAGGTGACCAAACCCTCATGTTGAGAGGTAACTAACTAACTACTGTAGCTCCTTAGTGCTGACCAAACCCTCATGTTGAGAGGTAACTAACTAACTACTGTAGCTCCTTAGTGCTGACCAAACCCTCATGCTGAGAGGTAACTAACTAACTACTGTATCTGCTTAGAGGTGACCAAACCCTCATGTTGAGAGGTAACTAACTAACTATTGTAGCTCCTTAGACCTGACCAAACCCTCATGTTGAGAGGTAACTAACTACTGTAGCGCCTTAGAGGTGACCAAACCCTCATGTTGAGAGGTAACTAACTAACTAACTACTGTAGCTCCTTAGAGATGACCAAACCCTCATGTTGAGAGGTAACTAACTACTGTAGCTCCTTAGACCTGACCAAACCCTCATGTTGAGAGGTAACTAACTAACTACTGTAGCTCCTTAGAGGTGACCAAACCCTCATGTTGAGAGGTAACTAACTAACTAACTACTGTATCTCCTTAGTGCTGACCAAACCCTCATGTTGAGAGGTAACTAACTAACTAACTACTGTAGCACCTTAGAGGTGACCAAACCCTCATGTTGAGAGGTAACTAACTAACTACTGTAGCTCCTTAGAGGTGACCAAACCCTCATGTTGAGAGGTAACTAACTAACTAACTACTGTAGCTCCTTAGTGCTGACCAAACCCTTATGTTGAGAGGTAACTAACTAACTAACTACTGTAGCACCTTAAAGGTGACTAAACCCTCATGTTGAGAGGTAACTAACTAACTACTGTAGCTCCTTAGAGGTGACCAAACCCTCATGTTGAGAGGTAACTAACTAACTAACTACTGTAGCTCCTTAGTGCTGACCAAACCCTTATGTTGAGAGGTAACTAACTAACTAACTACTGTAGCACCTTAAAGGTGACCAAACACTCATGTTGAGAGGTAACTAACTAACTACTGTAGCTCCTTAGAGGTGACCAAACCCTCATGTTGAGAGGTAACTAACTAACTAACTACTGTAGCTCCTTAGAGGTGACCAAACCCTCATGTTGAGAGGTAACTAACTAACTAACTAACTACTGTAGCTCCTTAGTGCTGACCAAACCCTCATGTTGAGAGGTAACTAACTAACTACTGTAGCACCTTAGAGGTGACCAAACCCTCATGTTGAGAGGTAACTAACTACTGTAGCTCCTTAGAGGTGACCAAACCCTCATGTTGAGAGGTAACTAACTAACTACTGTAGCTCCTTAGAGGTGACCAAACCCTCATGTTGAGAGGTAACTAACTAACTAACTACTGTAGCTCCTTAGACCAAACCCTTATGTTGAGAGGTAACTAACTAACTAACTACTGTAGCACCTTAAAGGTGACTAAACCCTCATGTTGAGAGGTAACTAACTAACTACTGTAGCACCTTAGAGGTGACCAAACCCTCATGTTGAGAGGTAACTAACTAACTACTGTAGCTCCTTAGAGGTGACCAAACCCTCATGTTGAGAGGTAACTAACTAACTACTGTAGCTCCTTAGTGCTGACCAAACCCTCATGTTGAGAGGTAACTAACTAACTACTGTAGCTCCTTAGAGGTGACCAAACCCTCATGTTGAGAGGTAACTAACTAACTAACTACTGTAGCTCCTTAGTGCTGACCAAACCCTCATGTTGAGAGGTAACTAACTAACTAACTAACTACTGTAGCTCCTTAGTGCTGACCAAACCCTCATGTTGAGAGGTAACTAACTAACTACTGTAGCTCCTTAGAGGTGACCAAACCCTCATGTTGAGAGGTAACTAACTAACTAACTACTGTAGCTCCTTAGTGCTGACCAAACCCTCATGTTGAGAGGTAACTAACTAACTAACTACTGTAGCTCCTTAGAGGTGACAAAACCCTCATGTTGAGAGGTAACTAACTAACTACTGTAGCACCTTAGAGGTGACCAAACCCTCATGTTGAGAGGTAACTAACTAACTAACTAACTACTGTAGCTCCTTAGAGGTGACCAAACCCTCATGTTGAGAGGTAACTAACTAACTACTGTAGCTCCTTAGAGGTGACCAAACCCTCATGTTGAGAGGTAACTAACTAACTAACTACTGTAGCTCCTTAGTGCTGACCAAACCCTCATGTTGAGAGGTAACTAACTAACTACTGTAGCTCCTTAGAGGTGACCAAACCCTCATGTTGAGAGGTAACTAACTAACTAACTACTGTAGCTCCTTAGTGCTGACCAAACCCTCATGTTGAGGAGTAACTAACTAACTAACTACTGTAGCTCCTTAGTGCTGACCAAACCCTCATGTTGAGAGGTAACTAACTAACTAACTAACTACTGTAGCTCCTTAGAGGTGACCAAACACTCATGTTGAGAGGTAACTAACTAACTACTGTAGCTCCTTAGAGATGACCAAACCCTCATGTTGAGAGGTAACTAACTAACTACTGTAGCTCCTTAGAGGTGACCAAACCCTCATGTTGAGAGGTAACTAACTAACTATTGTAGCTCCTTAGAGGTGACCAAACCCTCATGTTGAGAGGTAACTAACTAACTAACTAACTAACTACTGTAGCTCCTTAGAGGTGACCAAACCCTCATGTTGAGAGGTAACTAACTAACTACTGTAGCTCCTTAGAGGTGACCAAACCCTCATGTTGAGAGGTAACTAACTAACTAACTACTGTAGCTCCTTAGTGCTGACCAAACCCTCATGTTGAGAGGTAACTAACTAACTACTGTATCTCCTTAGTGGTGACCAAACCCTCATGTTGAGAGGTAACTAACTAACTAACTACTGTAGCTCCTTAGTGCTGACCAAACCCTCATGTTGAGAGGTAACTAACTAACTACTGTATCTGCTTAGAGGTGACCAAACCCTCATGTTGAGAGGTAACTAACTAACTAACTAACTACTGTAGCTCCTTAGAGGTGACCAAACCCTCATGTTGAGAGGTAACTAACTAACTAACTAACTACTGTAGCTCCTTAGAGGTGACCAAACCCTCATGTTGAGAGGTAACTAACTAACTAACTACTGTAGCTCCTTAGTGCTGACCAAACCCTCATGTTGAGAGGTAACTAACTAACTACTGTAGCTCCTTAGAGGTGACCAAACCCTCATGTTGAGAGGTAACTAACTAACTACTGTAGCTCCTTAGAGGTGACCAAACCCTCAAGTTGAGAGGTAACTAACTAACTAACTACTGTAGCTCCTTAGAGGTGACCAAACCCTCATGTTGAGGAGTAACTAACTAACTAACTACTGTAGCTCCTTAGAGGTGACCAAACCCTCATGTTGAGAGGTAACTAACTAACTACTGTAGCTCCTTAGAAGTGACCAAACCCTCATGTTGAGGAGTAACTAACTAACTAACTACTGTAGCTCCTTAGAGGTGACCAAACCCTCATGTTGAGGAGTAACTAACTAACTAACTACTGTAGCTCCTTAGAGGTGACCAAACCCTCATGTTGAGAGGTAACTAACTAACTACTGTAGCTCCTTAGAGGTGACCAAACCCTCATGTTGAGAGGTAACTAACTAACTACTGTAGCTCCTTAGTGCTGACCAAACCCTTATGTTGAGAGGTAACTAACTAACTAACTACTGTAGCTCCTTAAAGGTGACTAAACCCTCATGTTGAGAGGTAACTAACTAACTACTGTAGCTCCTTAGAGGTGACCAAACCCTCATGTTGAGAGGTAACTAACTAACTAACTACTGTAGCTCCTTAGTGCTGACCAAACCCTTATGTTGAGAGGTAACTAACTAACTAACTACTGTAGCACCTTAAAGGTGACCAAACCCTCATGTTGAGAGGTAACTAACTAACTAACTACTGTAGCTCCTTAGAGGTGACCAAACCCTCATGTTGAGAGGTAACTAACTAACTAACTACTGTAGCTCCTTAGTGCTGACCAAACCCTCATGTTGAGAGGTAACTAACTAACTACTGTAGCACCTTAGAGGTGACCAAACCCTCATGTTGAGAGGTAACTAACTACTGTAGCTCCTTAGAGGTGACCAAACCCTCATGTTGAGAGGTAACTAACTACTGTAGCTCCTTAGAGGTGACCAAACCCTCATGTTGAGAGGTAACTAACTAACTACTGTAGCTCCTTAGAGGTGACCAAACCCTCATGTTGAGAGGTAACTAACTAACTAACTACTGTAGCTCCTTAGTGCTGACCAAACCCTTATGTTGAGAGGTAACTAACTAACTACTGTAGCACCTTAGAGGTGACCAAACCCTCATGTTGAGAGGTAACTAACTAACTACTGTAGCTCCTTAGAGGTGACCAAACCCTCATGTTGAGAGGTAACTAACTAACTACTGTAGCTCCTTAGTGCTGACCAAACCCTCATGTTGAGAGGTAACTAACTAACTACTGTAGCTCCTTAGAGGTGACCAAACCCTCATGTTGAGAGGTAACTAACTAACTAACTACTGTAGCTC
Source organism: Oncorhynchus clarkii lewisi (assembly GCF_045791955.1). Lineage (NCBI taxonomy): Eukaryota > Metazoa > Chordata > Actinopteri > Salmoniformes > Salmonidae > Oncorhynchus > Oncorhynchus clarkii. The sequence goes on along the minus strand of NC_092172.1, from coordinate 33,969,146 downwards.
CTTAGTGCTGACCAAACCCTCATGTTGAGAGGTAACTAACTAACTAACTACTGTAGCTCCTTAGTGCTGACCAAACCCTCATGTTGAGAGGTAACTAACTAACTACTGTAGCTCCTTAGAGGTGACCAAACCCTCATGTTGAGAGGTAACTAACTAACTAACTAACTACTGTAGCTCCTTAGTGCTGACCAAACCCTCATGTTGAGAGGTAACTAACTAACTAACTACTGTAGCTCCTTAGAGGTGACAAAACCCTCATGTTGAGAGGTAACTAACTAACTACTGTAGCACCTTAGAGGTGACCAAACCCTCATGTTGAGAGGTAACTAACTAACTAACTACTGTAGCTCCTTAGTGCTGACCAAACCCTCATGTTGAGAGGTAACTAACTAACTACTGTAGCTCCTTAGAGGTGACCAAACCCTCATGTTGAGAGGTAACTAACTAACTAACTACTGTAGCTCCTTAGTGCTGACCAAACCCTCATGTTGAGGAGTAACTAACTAACTAACTACTGTAGCTCCTTAGTGCTGACCAAACCCTCATGTTGAGAGGTAACTAACTAACTAACTACTGTAGCTCCTTAGAGGTGACCAAACACTCATGTTGAGAGGTAACTAACTAACTACTGTAGCTCCTTAGAGATGACCAAACCCTCATGTTGAGAGGTAACTAACTAACTACTGTAGCTCCTTAGAGGTGACCAAACCCTCATGTTGAGAGGTAACTAACTAACTATTGTAGCTCCTTAGAGGTGACCAAACCCTCATGTTGAGAGGTAACTAACTAACTAACTAACTAACTACTGTAGCTCCTTAGAGGTGACCAAACCCTCATGTTGAGAGGTAACTAACTAACTACTGTAGCTCCTTAGAGGTGACCAAACCCTCATGTTGAGAGGTAACTAACTAACTAACTACTGTAGCTCCTTAGTGCTGACCAAACCCTCATGTTGAGAGGTAACTAACTAACTACTGTATCTCCTTAGTGGTGACCAAACCCTCATGTTGAGAGGTAACTAACTAACTAACTACTGTAGCTCCTTAGTGCTGACCAAACCCTCATGTTGAGAGGTAACTAACTAACTACTGTAGCTCCTTAGTGCTGACCAAACCCTCATGTTGAGAGGTAACTAACTAACTACTGTATCTGCTTAGAGGTGACCAAACCCTCATGTTGAGAGGTAACTAACTAACTAACTAACTAACTACTGTAGCTCCTTAGAGGTGACCAAACCCTCATGTTGAGAGGTAACTAACTAACTAACTAACTACTGTAGCTCCTTAGAGGTGACCAAACCCTCATGTTGAGAGGTAACTAACTAACTAACTACTGTAGCTCCTTAGTGCTGACCAAACCCTCTTGTTGAGAGGTAACTAACTAACTACTGTAGCTCCTTAGAGGTGACCAAACCCTCATGTTGAGAGGTAACTAACTAACTACTGTAGCTCCTTAGAGGTGACCAAACCCTCAAGTTGAGAGGTAACTAACTAACTAACTACTGTAGCTCCTTAGAGGTGACCAAACCCTCATGTTGAGGAGTAACTAACTAACTAACTACTGTAGCTCCTTAGAGGTGACCAAACCCTCATGTTGAGGAGTAACTAACTAACTAACTACTGTAGCTCCTTAGAGGTGACCAAACCCTCATGTTGAGAGGTAACTAACTAACTACTGTAGCTCCTTAGAGGTGACCAAACCCTCATGTTGAGAGGTAACTAACTAACTACTGTAGCTCCTTAGAGGTGACCAAACCCTCATGTTGAGAGGTAACTAACTAACTACTGTAGGTCCTTAGAGGTGACCAAACCCTCATGTTGAGGAGTAACTAACTACTGTAGCTCCTTACAGCTGACCAAACCCTCATGTTGAGGAGTAGCAGGTCTGGCCTGGCTCAACAATGATTTATTTTTTGGAATTAAAAGTCTCTATCTGAAAAAAAGGATTCTGAGATGATTCGTTTTATAGTTCCCGAACCCTCATTGGTTTGAGTTTTGTGAGCAATTTTGAACTTGCTTTTTAACTTAACAATGCGAATCAGGGTGTTTAGGAGAGGGCTGTGTTAATAACTCAGTTTTGAGAAAAATGCAGATAGAACCATTATAATCCCAAATTCTCGATTTCTAGGAATAGTTCCTATCGGAGATTTCAACCAACACACAGTAGAGGGTGCTATTGGTATACTGTTGTGATTCAGAAACAAATGTTTTGTAAACCGTGTTGAATGTTAAACTGGTGCTGTTTGCAAATACAGTCAGCCAACTTTTATTAAAGGTGTACTCATTGATTCAAAATGATCTGGCTTGTAATGATGGTCAGTGTTTAGTGTTCAGGGCTGACAGTGTTTCACATACATCTCTCATAAATGCTGATTCATAGTAAGTAGCCTATGTAATAAAGTATGGTCTTCCTGATTCATAATGATGACTCAGCTATTTCTCTGTCTCTCTCTCTCTGTGTGTGTGTGTGTGTGTGTGTGTGTGTGTGTGTGTGTGTGTGTGTGTGTGTGGATAATCAATATTTAGCCGCATGCCAGAGCAGCAGGGTCCTTCCTCTCCTCCCTCCATACTTAACCCCTCTCCCCTTCAAGTCACTTGACACAACCCACATTTTGGAATTCAGAAATCCTTCTCCAAATTCTGATTCTAATTTTAGATCACACAGTACATTGTACTAAATAGATTGTACACCCCTAGACATCCCGGAGCAGGCTGCGGGACACGTTTTTCTCACTGTGGGGTGTAATTCCAGAGACGACAAATGGTCTATTTGTGTAGAAATCATTCCTGGATGGGGTGAGACGCCTCAGTGGTATGCACAGTGTTGGAGAATGGAGGAGGAGGACTGCCAGCTAGCTCGCTTTGTCTTTCTTTCTCCCTCCTCTTTCCCCTGTTTCTTCCCCCTCTCCCTTTTCCCGCTCTGTCCTTCTAGAAATGTTTGGGGGGGATTTTTGTGTTATTTGTTGTTGTTTGTTTCTTGTATTTATTGTGGAGAGAGAAATAGTTGTCTATACTCAGAATGTGAGCAGCTGACATTGAGCCAGCGTTTCTTGATTTCTCTGTGTTTCAGACAAGCTAACGTTTGTAGGCTTCAAGGGCACTTTTCGACCTGACTGGGTCCGTATGGAGGTGAATGAGGAGAGAGCTAAGATCCATCAAGTCCTCCCTATCCCCGTGGTCAAGAAGATTAAGCTATGAAGGAGAGAGGAGAGGAGGAACCAGGTGTAGTGGGGGGCACACACAAGACTACACCTCCCACACAACACACACACACTGCCCCTAGGGCTGGAGTAGGTGAAAGTTGTTCCTATAACTACTGGTCCAAGATCAGATGTTTTTCACCACTAAAGATTAATTAAGGTAATCTGATCCTAGATCTGTGGTTAGGGACGGTTTCAGCCCGGTGCTACAGAGTGTGGGCCGGCCAATCAAACGCATGCGTTTTTCTGTCAACTATCAACTTTCCCGCCATGCAGGTCTCTGTTTATGTGACAATGTTGACTATGTGAGTGATTCAACTGTATTGTTCGTTTGACTATACTTGACTTTTAAAACGCGAGAAGAGAGAAAAAATTACCAACAAATATTCCTTGTTTTTCATTCTACTCAGATTTCCTAAATGTTTGCACCTGTGTTTTCCAGTGGGAAGTTAACGTTGTTTAACACAATAAAACAAAAATGTAGACCAATGAAGTAGAAGTGAGAGAGAGATTATGTGACTTTTAAAGTAGAACCAAAAGGTAAATTACAGGTTAAAGGCCCAGTGTGGTCAAAAACATGATTTTACAGTATTTTATATATATTTCCACACTGAGGTTGGAATAATACTGTGAAATGATGATAATGCCCTTTTAGTGTGAGAGCTGTTTGAAAAGACCACCTGAAATTTCAGCCTGTTTTGGTGGGATGGAGTTTTGGCCTGCCTGGTGACATCACCATTAGTTAATAGACCAGTAACGAAGAGAGTTACAAACCAGTTACAAACCTCTCTGCCAATTACAGCTAGACCACCCCCAGCCAGTCCTAGCTAAATCCTTGCTTCAGAAATTGCTCTTTGTTAAGAAGCTATTTGTATTACTTTTTGACCATTTTAATTCAAAACAATCACTTAATTGTTACCCAGAAATGATTTGATATTGAGGTAAAAACAACTGCATTGGGCCTTTTTAAGATGAACATAAAAAACTTTTAGGTACATTATGAGATGTATTTACCCTTCTGCTGGATAAAAAGCAGGTGCAGACATTTAGTCCATCTGGCCAGAAGATTCCATTCCAGAGAAGCTGTTTCCCTGTGTTTTATGTGAGGGCTCTAGATCGCTTACTTGATATTGTGTAATGTTTGGTTTCATATAACTGTTCATATCAACGTTTGTGGTCCATCGGTCTGTTTTATTAAACATATCAGTATGTAAAGAAACCCCAAAATGATCCTGAATATATCCAAGGACATTTTTTGGTCACTTCTAAAGTGCTATCTGGTCTTAGACAATACTCCCAAATCAAAACTTTAAATGTTATTTAAGCAATTTATATATTGATTATAAATTGCCGATTTTTCTTCAAATCTGGCAAGAATCAGATAAACGTTTCCCTTTGCCCGAAATAGCTGGTCTTTTTTCGGACGTGATAGTTGTTAGTGTTTTGTATGTTTAAATGTGTTTTTAAAAATTCCACAGATTGATAACAGAGATATATTTTATACTTATTTATTGTACAGACATAATTGAACAAAATCTACAAGGGACATATTTTGAGTTGTATTGTATTCGTGTCCTGAATTGTATGTAAGAATAATAATACTATAACATTTAAAACAATCCTACTAAACACTGCTATGGCATAATATCATCCTAGTTACCGCAATGTTTTGTTTTAACCCTACACTAAATGGATGTGATGTATTATACATGACTTGGGCTTGTAAAGTAATTCAATCTCATGACTTAAAATCTTTGAATGACTTTTGTACATAAATAAATGAATAAGTGAATTTATAAGCCTGTGTGTGTGAACCCCAATAAAGACTTTCTGCACAGAAACACCAGTTAACGTTGCAGTAATACATTTCTCATGCTCTACTACCTGTTATCCAATTATTGTTTGAACCAAGAAACACATCAGTTCCACATTTCAACCATTAGCCTACACATTTGAACAGACACTTTGGTTTGGGGTTGTCCCACATGGCACCCTATTCCCAATGAGCCCTGGTCAAAAGTAGCGCACTAGGTAACAGGGTGCTATTTGGGATGCTATCCTAGCAGCATTATTGGAGAAGTTAATGGGGTCTGCAGGTTGAAATTACTATCAGCAAGGGGCAATGCTTGGCTCCAGCCCCGTTGGTTCTCATGTGCTGGTTCCTTTGTGTGTGTGTGAGCACAGCGTAAAGGGTGTGGCTCCAAGGCCCATTATAAATCATTGTGGAATGCTGAGCTATGCTCACATGCTGAGAGAGAGAGAGCGCTAGAGAGGACTAGTTAAGTGGAGGCCTCCAGCTCTGGACCTCAGTAACCCTCTAAAACTGTAAAACACAAGGCTGGTGCTCTGTTGGCTTGCATAAAGGAAACAACCAGACGCTCTATTCAATCCGTTGCGCTGAAGATCTGCTTTATAGTGCGATTGACAATTATAAGGCCATTTTCCCGCGGTGGCGGAGACTGCATTAAAGGTAAATGCTGCTTATGTCCACTCAATGGGAACCAACCTTTACATGTTAACGTGGATCTTCTTTAACGAGCTATATTCCATGATAGGGTCTGAATCCAGCCCAAGTATTATATCAGAACAATACAAACAGAAAGTGTCTTGGTTATAGCAGGTTAATGCTGAACTGATTGAATCCAGCCCAAGTATTATATCAGAACAATACAAACAGAAAGTGTCTTGGTTATAGCAGGTTAATGCTGAACTGATTGAATCCAGCCCAAGTATTATATCAGAACAATACAAACAGAAAGTGTCTTGGTTATAGCAGGTTAATGCTGAACTGATTGAATCCAGCCCAAGTATTATATCAGAACAATACAAACAGAAAGTGTCTTGGTTATAGCAGGTTAATGCTGAACTGATTGAATCCAGCCCAAGTATTATATCAGAACAATACAAACAGAACGTGTCTTGGTTATAGCAGGTTAATGCTGAACTGATTGAATCCAGCCCAAGTATTATATCAGAACAATACAAACAGAACGTGTCTTGGTTATAGCAGGTTAATGCTGAACTGATTGAATCCAGCCCAAGTATTATATCAGAACAATACAAACAGAACGTGTCTTGGTTATAGCAGGTTAATGCTGAACTGATTGAATCCAGCCCAAGTATTATATCAGAACAATACAAACAGAAAGTGTCTTGGTTATAGCAGGTTAATGCTGAACTGATTGAATCCAGCCCAAGTATTATATCAGAACAATACAAACAGAACGTGTCTTGGTTATAGCAGGTTAATGCTGAACTGATTGAATCCAGCCCAAGTATTATATCAGAACAATACAAACAGAACGTGTCTTGGTTATAGCAGGTTAATGCTGAACTGATTGAATCCAGCCCAAGTATTATATCAGAACAATACAAACAGAACGTGTCTTGGTTATAGCAGGTTAATGCTGAACTGATTGAATCCAGCCCAAGTATTATATCAGAACAATACAAACAGAACGTGTCTTGGTTATAGCAGGTTAATGCTGAACTGATTGAATCCAGCCCAAGTATTATATCAGAACAATACAAACAGAACGTTTCTTGGTTATAGCAGGTTAATGCTGAACTGATTGAATCTAGGCTTAACACCATTATTTCCAGTCCACCTGCGTTTAGACATGCCAGACAGGATATACAGAACATGACAATACAAATCCCAACACAGTTGAAGTCTGTAGGGACAGGCAGATAGTCATGTAGAGTCCACCACATTATGGCGCTATCTGCCTGTCCCTACAGACTGATAGCCCAATAACACAGTGGACTCAACTTGACTGAGTCTGTAGGGACAGGCCGATAGCCCCATAACGCAGTGGACTCAACATTTGTTGCTCCTTCCAAGACTACTTTGTTCACCCCCCCCCCCTTCAGGGATGTGTCAGACAGCCACGCCAGAATAAGAAGTGTGAGAAATGGAAAGATGGGGAGGAAAATAGGTACAGTGCCTTGCGAAAGTATTCGGCCCCCTTGAACTTTGCGACCTTTTGCCACATTTCAGGCTTCAAACATAAAGATATAAAACTGTATTTTTTTGTGAAGAATCAACAACAAGTGGGACACAATCATGAAGTGGAACGACATTTATTGGATATTTCAAACTTTTTTAACAAATCAAAAACAGAAAAATTGGGCGTGCAAAATTATTCAGCCCCCTTAAGTTAATACTTTGTAGAGCCACCTTTTGCTGCGATTACAGCTGTAAGTCGCTTGGGGTATGTCTCTATCAGTTTTGCACATCGAGAGACTGACATTTTTTCCCATTCCTCCTTGCAAAACAGCTCGAGCTCAGTGAGGTTGGATGGAGAGCATTTGTGAACAGCAGTTTTCAGTTCATTCCACAGATTCTCGATTGGATTCAGGTCTGGACTTTGACTTGGCCATTCTAACACCTGGATATGTTTATTATTGAACCATTCCATTGTAGATTTTGCGTTATGTTTTGGATCATTGTCTTGTTGGAAGACAAATCTTCGTCCCAGTCTCAGGTCTTTTGCAGACTCCATCAGGTTTTCTTCCAGAATGGTCCTGTATTTGGCTCCATCCATCTTCCCATCAATTTTAACCATCTTCCCTGTCCCTGCTGAAGAAAAGCAGGCCCAAACCATGATGCTGCCACCACCATGTTTGACAGTGGGGATGGTGTGTTCAGCTGTGTTGCTTTTACGCCAAACATAACGTTTTGCATTGTTGCCAAAAAGTTCAATTTTGGTTTCATTTGACCAGAGCACCTTCTTCCACATGTTTGGTGTGTCTCCCAGGTGGCTTGTGGCAAACTTTAAACGACACTTTTTATGGATATCTTTAAGAAATGGCTTTCTTCACCACCTCAGCTGTAGATCTCTGCAGTTCATCCAGAGTGATCATGGGCCTCTTGGCTGCATCTCTGATCAGTCTTCTCCTTGTATGAGCTGAAAGTTTAGAGGGACGGCCAGGTCTTGGTAGATTTGCAGTGGTCTGATACTCCTTCCATTTCAATATTATCGCTTGCACAGTGCTCCTTGGGATGTTTAAAGCTTGGGAAATCTTTTTGTATCCAAATCCGGCTTTAAACTTCTTCACAACAGTATCTCGGACCTGCCTGGTGTGTTCCTTGTTCTTCATGATGCTCTCTGCGCTTTTAACGGACCTCTGAGACTATCACAGTGCAGGTGCATTTATACGGAGACTTGATTACACACAGGTGGATTGTATTTATCATCATTAGTCATTTAGGTCAACATTGGATCATTCAGAGATCCTCACTGAACTTCTGGAGAGAGTTTGCTGCACTGAAAGTAAAGGGGCTGAATAATTTTGCACGCCCAATTTTTCAGTTTTTGATTTGTTAAAAAAGTTTGAAATATCCAATAAATGTCGTTCCACTTCATGATTGTGTCCCACTTGTTGTTGATTCTTCACAAAAAAATACAGTTTTATATCTTTATGTTTGAAGCCTGAAATGTGGCAAAAGGTCGCAAAGTTCAAGGGGGCCGAATACTTTCGCAAGGCACTGTAAATAGTAAAAGAGGACGAGCAGAGGGAATGTCTCCGTTCACACATTACTTCCCCAAAAAGCAACCCATTAACTTAACAGGACTGACAAAGAAAATAATTTTATTCTGTCATTTATTGAAAATCCATGTACAACGTGACCACTGCAATTGTATGCTACAAGTCAATACTGAACTCAACTGTATTTTTGAAGGTGAATACAAGAAATCAACAATCAAAAAGAATCACGTGTGCGTCCCAAATAGAACTCATTACCTGTGTAGTGCAGTACTAAATCAGTGGTTTTGGCACAGGTAGGAAAATCAGTTTGTGCTCAAATAATTTCCTGTATTACTTATGTTTTATTGGAATAATGAAATACAATGCCTCTAACAAATGTACTGGAAAACAATGACAAAAAGTAATATTGAAGCACTGGTTGGATTCATAAATTGTTTCAAAATAAAAAAAAATCACATTGTAAAAGAGACAAGTCATCGACAAGCCATACAAACATGTTGACCTTCACTCAGTGACAGGTGTGTAAAATAAACCAGAAACCTCAAAGCTACACTTTAACATCTGCTCTGAGGTCAGTCATTGACCCTGACTTTAATAGGTTTGAAAGAGTACACAGTGCCACAAAACTGTCTTGTGCTGAGTCACCGTTGAACCTCTCTCCAAGTCCCTTCCCCTAGCCTCTACCACTTCAGTGTCTGCAGATCTGTAGCCGCTCCATAAAGCCTGATTGAAAGGCTAGGTAGTAGTCAGACACATTTTTCTTCTGCCCATTGGCCTCAGATCTGTAAATAGTAAAGTAAAAGAAGCTAGGTGGTGTTGCTGGTCTGGACGGGCCTTGTGATTGTTCTGCCAATCCCATCTCTCTCTCCATCATCAGCCAATCACAGTTCAACCTTGTCTTTACTCGCTCTGTTGCCGTCCAGGTCGGGTTTCTTGCCCTCCGACTTCTTCTTGCCCTTCTTTTTGGTGTTCACTTCATTCTGCTGCTTGGCGCTGTCATCTTTCTTGGCGGCCTTCCCGGGGAACACCTGGCCTTCCACGGTGACCTCGGCGCAGCGCTCCTGGGCCACCAGGAAGTCCTTGACCTCCCAAGCGAAGCTGCCATCTCGCAGCATGAAGATGACCCGGTTGGAGCCCACCACGAACCTACAGTAACAAGGGGAGAGGAGGGAAAACATGGGACATTAGTCAAAGTCTAAAGTCTGGGAATAAAGAAACCTGCAAAAACAACATTTATTTTTTACAATAATGAACTAATCTACTGTCAACATTTTGTTTGGTTACGTAGAGGTTTAGGGTTGCAAAGGGGAATATCCATGGGAAGTTAACGTGGGAAGTTAGCTTAAATTCATCAAAAATGTTAGCTTATAACAGTGAACCTTTTTTTTGTGGGATACACAAGGCAATTCTAGGTTTTGTGGCATATTTTGGTTAAACTATCTTCAATTCAATGGAATTGCAACCCTCTGCATGCACAGTGCATTCTTCCATCACATGTACAGCTGATTCTCAAGATCTTGCAAACTAATGACATGCTATTATGCCCACACTACTAAACTGTCTGACCCAAGGACTACAATTGAAATCGGATGTTTACATACATCTTAGTTTAAATGTACACTGCTCAAAAAAATAAAAGGGAACACTAAAATAACACATCCTAGATCTGAATGAATGAAATATTCTTATTAAATACTTTTTTTTTTACATAGTTGAATGTGCTGACAACAAAATCACACAAAAATGATCAATGGAAATCAAATTTATCAACCCATGGAGGTCTGGATTTGGAGTCACACTCAAAATTAAAGTGGAAAACCACACTACAGGCTGATCCAACAGTGATGATGAGGCTCAGTAGTGTGTGTGGCCTCCCACGTGCCTGTATGACCTCCCTACAACGCCTGGGCATGCTCCTGATGAGGTGGCGGATGGTCTCCTGAGGGATCTCCTCCCAGACCTGGACTAAAGCATCCGCCAACTCCTGGACAGTCTGTGGTGCAACGTGGCGTTGGTGGATGGAGCGAGACATGATGTCTCAGATGTGCTCAATTGGATTCAGGTCTAGGGAACAGGCGGGCCAGTCCATAGCATCAATGCCTTCCTCTTGCAGGAACTGCTGACACACTCCAGCCACATGAGGTCTAGCATTGTCTTGCATTAGGAGGAACCCAGGGCCAACCGCACCAGCATATGGTCTCACAAGGGGTCTGAGGATCTCATCTCGGTACTTAATGGCAGTCAGGCTACCTCTGGTGAGCACATGGAGGGCTGTGCGGCCCCCCAAAGAAATGCCACCCCACACCATGACTGACCCACCGCCAAACTGGTCATGCTGGAGGATGTTGCATGCAGCAGAACGTTCTCCACAGCGTCTCCAGACTGTCACATGTGCTCAGTGTGAACCTGCTTTCATCTGTGAAGAGCACAGGGCGCCAGTGGCGAATTTGCCAATCTTGGTGTTCTCTGGCAAATGAAAAACGTCCTGCACGGTGTTGGGCTGTAAGCACAACCCCCACCTGTGGACGTCGGGCCCTCATACCACCCTCATGGAGTCTGTTTCTGACCGTTTGAGCAGACACATGCACATTTGTGGCCTGCTGGAGGTTATTTTGCAGGGCTCTGGAAGTGCTCCTCCTTGCACAAAGGTGGAGGTAGCGGTCCTGCTGCTGGGTTGTTGCCCTCCTACAGCCTCCTCCACGTCTCCTGATGTACTGGCCTGTCTCCTGGTAGCGCCTCCATGCTCTGGACACTACGCTGACAGACACAGCAAACCTTCTTGCCACAGCTCGCAGTGATGTGCCATCCTGGATGAGCTGCACTACCTGAGCCACTTGTGTGGGTTGTATACTCCGTCTCATGCTACCACTAGAGTGAAAGCACCACCAGCATTCAAAAAAGTGACCAAAACATCAGCCAGGAAGCATAGGAACTGAGAAGTGGTCTGTGGTCACCACCTGCAGAACCACTCCTTTATTGGGGGTGTCTTGCTAATTGCCTATAATTTCCACCTGTTGTCTATTCCATTTGCACAACAGCATGTGACATGTATTGTCAATCAGTGTTGCTTCCTAAGTGGACAGTTTGATTTCACAGAAGTGTGATTGACTTGGAGTTACATTGTGTTGTTTAAGTGTTCCCTTAATTTTTTTGAGCAGTGTATTTGGCTCAGTTTTTCACAATTCCTGACATTTAATCCAAGTAAGAATTCCCTGTCTTAAGTCAGTAAGGATCACCACTTTATTTTAAGAATATGAAATGTCTGAATAATAGTAGCGAATTATTTAGTTCAGCTTTTATTTCTTTCATCACATTCCCAGTGGGTCAGAAGTTTACATACACTCAATTTGTATTTGGTAGCATTGCCTTTAAATAGTTTAACTTGGGTCAAACGTTTTGGGTAGCCTTCCACAATAATTTGGGTGAATTTTGGCCCATTCCTCCTGATAGAGCTGGTGTAACTGAGTCAGGTTTGTAGGCCTCTTTGCTCGCACACGCCTTTTCAGTTCTGCCCACAAATTTTCTATAGGATTGAGGTCAGGGCTTTGTGATGGCCACTCCAATACCTTGACTTTGATGTCCTTAAGCCATTTTGTAACAACTTTGGAAGTATGCTTGGGGTCATAGTCCATTTGGAAGACCCATTTGCGACCAAGCTTTAACTTCCTGACTGATGTCTTGAGATGTTGCTTCAATATATCCACATTATATTCCGTGATGCCATCTATTTTGTGAAGTGCAACAGTCCCTCCTGCAGCAAAGCACACCCACAACATGATGCTGCCACCCCTGTGCTTCACGTTTGGGGTGGTGTTCTTTGGCTTGCAAGCCTCCCCTCTTTTTCTCCAAACATAATGGCCAAACAGTTCTATTTTTGTTTCATCAGACAAGAGGACATTTCTCCAAAAAGTACGATCTTTGTCCCCATGTGAAGTTGCAAACCGTAGTCTGGCTTTTTTAAGACGGTTTTGGAGCAGTGGCTTCTTCCTCGCTGTGTGGCCTTTCAGGTTATGCCGATATAGGACTCATTTTACTGTGGATATAGAAAAGTTTGTACCTGTTTCGTCCAACATCTTCACAAGGTCCTTTGCGGTTGTTCTGGGATTGATTTGCACTTTTCGCACCAAAGTACATTCATCTCTAGAAGACAGACATCTCTGAGCGGTATGATGGCTGTGTAGTCCCATGGTGTTTATACTTGCGTACTATTGTTTGTACAGATGAACGTGGTACCTTCAGGCATTTGGAAATTGCTCCCAAGGATGAACCAGACTTGTGGAGGTCTACAATTTTTTTCTGAGGTCTTGGCTGATTTCTATTGATTTCCCCATGATGTCAAGCATTGAGTTTGAAGGTAGGCCTTGAAACACATCCACAGGTACACCTCCAATTGAGTCAATTTATGTCAATTAGCCTATCAGAAACTTCTAAAGCCATGACATTATGGAATTTTCCAAGCTGTTTAAAAGGCACAGTCAACTTAGTGTATGTAAACTTCTGACCCACTGGAATTGTGATACAGTGAATTATAAATTATCTGTCTGTAAACAATTGTTGGAAAAATTACTTGTGTCATGCACAAAGCAGATTGCCAAAACTATAGTTTGTTAACAAGAAATGTGTGGAGTGGTTCATAAATTAGTTTTAATGACTCCAACCTAAGTGTATGGAAACTTCTGACTTCAACTGTACATGCTTTCTGGTAAGTTGATTACATTGCTGGGTGGGGTGAATATATTTTATATGACATACATTAGTTTTTGTTAACTAGTAAATAGTAGCCTACAGAAAAGTGTTTAAATCATTTCCAACTTGTTAACAATTTCTGCTAGTTAATTTTTGCCACCATGTGGGTTTTAGCTTGCTTGAGCCTGCTAACTGAGGAGTGTTAATTCACCCGTTTCCATACATTTCATTTTAAAACATTTATCTTACAAAAGGAGTTGTTTAATCTAACTGCTTAACTATTTAACTATTAACTTAACTATTTTTTTTTAACTATTTTTTTTTTTTAACTATTTTTTTCCTCATATTTACAGGAAAATACCACGGGCACTATCTGATGTGTGGAGACATTTCACTGCAGCTCCTGATTAAACTAATCAATTGATTAGTTTAATCAGGTGTGATGGCACTAAAATGGGACGAAACTAGCAGTCAATGATGGCAGTCTCTCCAGGAGCAGAACTAAGGCTCACCGCTTTTTAACATTAGAGCCTACCTCTGGATGGCAAAGTGGACTATTTGGTTGTAAACTAGCACACCTGATTTAATTAGTCGTCACTGGCTTGGTGATTAGTTGACCATTAGAATCAGGTGTACATGCCAGGGGCCTAGAGGTGGAAAGGAAGGCACCAGGCATATCAGTATAGCCTCTCCCACTGTGGAAGGAAGAAGAAGCAGCAGCTTCATGAACTGCTATGAAGCACAGCCAGGTGAGAGGATTAGCCTTCCACACATGGTGACTTGATGGAACCAACCAGACTCAGAGCGACGCGCAGTGATGGCAGCGAGTGTTGAGGATGCAGCGATGAAGGAAATGGAGAGAAGGTTGGAGAAGCTACAGATGCACTAGAATGTGATCAATATGGGTGATCGTTCTGATGATATGGAGCGGGAGGATGAGGTTGAAAGACCTGAATGGTCTGTAGTGGAAAGTAATAGGAAAAAGAGACCATGCTACTGAAAGCAGTGGTGCTTCCAGTGCAAAGAGCATGAAGAGGGTGAAGGTAGGGAACAAGAGTAATGATGTGTCAAAATGGAAAGTTGTGGTGGTGTTTGATGTGACACCCTATCCCATTAACCAATGCCGTAAAGAAAGAGGTGAAGTCAAACTAGTCCAATTCATTGGAAATGATAGACTGCTAACATTCTATGCAAGCCATGCTTAGCAGGGGAAGATTCTGATAATGGAAACTCTCCATTGGAAGTTTCCATGGCTGAGCAGCCACACACAATTCCAAGTGTTGGCTGGAGTGGTGTAAAGCTTGTTGTCATTGGACTCTGGAGCAGTGGACACGTGTTCTCTGGAGTGATGAATCACGCTTCACCATCTGGCAGTCCGACAGACGAATCTGGGTTTGGCGGATGCCAGGAGAACGCTACCTGACCGAATGCATAGTGCCAACTGTAAAGCTTGGTGGAGGAAGAATGGTCTGGGGCTGTTTTGCATGGTTCGGGCTAGGCCCCTTAGTTCCAGGGAACTCTTAACGCTACAGCATACAATGACATTCTAGACAGTTCTGTGCTTCCAACTTTGTGGCAACAGTTTGGGGAAGGCCCTTTGCTGTTTCAGCATGACAATACCCCCATGAATAAAGCGAGGTCCATATAGAAATGGTTTGTCGAAATCGCTGTGGAAGAATTTGACTGACCTGCACAGAGCCATTTTGAGAAAATTTTATACAAAAAAATGTAATATATATATATTTTGTAAAAATAAATAGAGATAGGGCTGGACAATATGGCCTAAAAATCCTACTGTGCTGTGTCAAAGGACACTGATAGTAAATCAAACTGACTTCATAGCTTTCATTGGAAAGGTTATCACCACGACTCAGATTGTGGAAAGCAGAAATGCCAGGTTGAAGACTATTGTAGATATGACAACAGAGCTAACGTGGGTAACAGATGTTAGTCAACATGATTTTTTAAAATGCTAAATAATCCTAAAGATGGATTATCTCAGCATGACAGAGAAAGTTTGAAGAGCTTGGGAGGGTTTGTTATAAGTTAGTAGGGATTTATTTGTTTATATATAAAAATGTTCTTAGTAGTACAGACTTAGGCCAACTGTGAAATAGCGCCCACTCCAGCACAGCAGGTTTGCAGGCCATTATACAATAGGAAAGGTTTGAGAAATGCTGCATTAGACTAAAGTATAGGCCTACCTCTGAATGTCAAAATTGGCATTGAAGAGGCTGCTCTGCCACAGACTGGTCACCTCCTCAGTTTCCTTCTCCGTAGGCTCTCCCTCCACCGTGGCAAACACCATCAGAGTTTTTCCCTTCTTCGACATCTTCAGCAGCTCCTCAGGCTTGGAAGCATCCATCTTGGAAAAGTCGATAGGCGGGGGGGACCGTCTGTGCTCAGGGAGGTCGCCCTCCTCGATGTCATCATCTTTCTGAGGAAGAGGAGGAAGAGGAGGAAGAGATATGACTGAGTTCTAGCTATTACACAATGAATGATATCATTGACTACAAGTACTTCAGTAATGCAACAGCAAATCTATTCATTCAAATAGGAACAGAATAGTAAATTGGCTATCCTAATTAACTAGTTAGCTAGATAGACAAAGAAAGTTTGGTGTGGAGAGCATTGCTTGCTGTTTGGGGTTTTAGGCTGGGTTTCTGTATAGCACTGTGACATCTGCTGATACATTCGATTGATGGATGAATACCCAGCTGCAAAGAATATATCACGTGAAACAGGATGAGTTCCTGGTTAGCTAGCTAGTTCACTCATTAACCAACATAACGTTAGCTAACTTAGCAGGTCAAGGTTAGCTAGTTACGTTATATAATACAATGGACTATAGCTATGATGCTGCATGAAAGCTATACCTTATCAGAAAGGAGCAATAGTTTGGGGCTAGTAGCTATCTAGCAAGCTACGAAGATCATTGTGATCAGACGGGGATTATGTTGGGGACGTTAGTTAGCTAGCTTTCTGATTAGCCATTTAGTTAGCCGAGTTGCTAGCCAGCTGTCGGAGTAACTGAAAAGCAGCTATTAACCGAATTAAAAACGTGTTGTTTACCTCCCATTCTTCCAAAAGCCGTGCCATATCAGCATCATTGTAATCCCGGATATCTTTCTTCTTCTTGGGCTTGTTATTTTGACCGTCCGTTGCTAAAATACATATCAAATATGTACAGAGCAAAAGCACAGCACATCCCCACCTGAAGTCCGCCGCCATGCTTACAGATGGTGAACGGTGATTGGCTGAGAGTCTTTCTTCGGAGGACGTGACGAAGGAAAGGGGAATTGGTTACAATAAAATCACGTATATAAACCCTGGGTTGCTACTGCTATAGAGGGGTTGGTTGTTTAGCAACAAAACCGACGTGTGCTCAGCTATGGGGCAAAACAGACGGGGTTGGCTTAGATTGTTGAAACATGTAATCTATATTTAGTCAATGTTTATTGAAAACATAAATGCATTTGCACAATGAGCACTTGTTGTCTCAGTAGCTATGCGTGGGTAAAATCACTGGGAAAGCCAAGCCAGATAAAAAAAAACGTATTACAACCTATGTTGTGATAATTGTGTTGTTTACTCTATAAATCCTGTTAGTTCATATGCCTTGCCGCTGTGATATATAAGCCTAAGGCCGAGACAATAACAACGGACAACGGCAGAATAAATTCAACTACACCTTTGTTTCGTCACACAACCGGAGAGCAACCTCTGTCCTGTGAAGTCCACAAACATATTGCATCTAACAAACTAACATGATTTACAGCATGGTCAAGCAAGTTACAGTTTCCAACATTTTCGGACTACTAAACAACTACTGATTTAGAACCACAGAGAGTTATTGCAAGTCGCAAAGAAAAAAGGAGCTGCCTTCACTATTCCAGCAACATTTCAACTTCAACATTTCAACATCATCAAATCACCTCTGTAATCTAATACAGTGACAACTAAAATATACCAAAAACGATGTGTGTCCATGGTTCTGATGTGTGTGTGTGTGTGTGTGTGTGTGTGTGTGTGTGTGTGTGTGTGTGTGTGTGTGTGTGTGTGTGTGTGTGTGTGTGTGTGTGTGTGTGTGTGTTCGTGCAAGTAGAAAAAACATGTTGATTCACCCTACTTGTAGAGAAACGGCAATACCATCCTCCTCTCTTTTATGTTGATGAAACAATCTCTGACTGTCATATACACACTTTTTGTTTTAGGCTTCCTGGCTGAAATGCTTTCTCACCTAACTTGCTTCAATGGACAATGATGAGCCAGCTAGTTAACATTAGCCTACTACATCTAGCTATATATTGAACTTCCATCCTCTCAGGCCAGGGGCACAATGTATGCATTTATGGTTGGATCAGAATCGGCATTATAATCATTGGCCAGTATGGAGAATTAAGTAAAACCACAAGTCCAAATCGATATCTCCATCCAATGCTAATTTAGGAAAGGGACAATTTTAGCTAGCTAGCTAGCCACCAGAGGACAACAACACAATGAGATTCAACAATTCAAATGATTTCAGTCAAGGATGTTTTGCTCTTGATGTGTTGTGTGAAGCCAAATCCAAACTGTCTTCCCTTTTTTTGGTGCGCCAGGACCATTCACAGTTGAGCTCACTCAGTTTAGCTCAATGCTGATTGGCTATTATTCAATACTTTTTTTATCAAGGGAGGCCAAATGCTTGCTGGCTTCTCTTGCATTCAATTCTACGGGCAGCAACAATGTCATACTCTTTTTGACTAGACAGCCTCAGATAGATGGGCTACACATACAGAGACGGAGAGGCGCTGTTTCGCTCACTCAGATGCTTTCTCTGGTGAGATAAATTGTGCCTCTTGCAAATTGAAGGAGAATTACATATTTTTTATTGGTAATTTTTTGGGGGGAAGCCTGGCTTCCCTTGTAATCCATTAATACATGCCACTGTTGTCTATCAAATACATCGGTACAGTTGTTGGTTAGCTAGTCTGCACATTTTTGCCATATTAGCATTGGCATGAAATTAGTCAATGCTAATATGGCAACACCTCACAAGACATGATATAAAGAACAAGATCAAACTAGCTTAAAAAAGTCACTTCTGATTCCCAACATGGCAGTTTCTTGTTATTGTTGGTAGCTATCTGGACATGCAGAATCACAACAAATCATGGACTTCTGCCCAATTGAAGCATGAGCATGGTTTTTGTGACGTTGTCAGCTAATCCATCTATACATTGGCCATTGAGAGGCTTCGAAGCCGCTGGTCGGCCATATTGGCACTCCTCAGTAAAAGCAGTCATCCATAGGAATGAATGGAATTCCACAGTATTTCAATGAAATGTTTCAAGAACAAAATTACATGTATTTATGTATTTTTTTGGGGGGTACAGTAACATTAGTCATCTAAAAAACTTGACTTTAAGGAAAATGACATTCTTATTGCTTAATTTACTTATTTAAATTAAATATTTGAATTTAAAAAGTATATATTTACAGTGACAACAGAGCCCTGTGCTGTTTTCTCAGTCCAACTTGCACATAAAATATCAAGACACAGCCATAAGTATTGAAAATATCAACAAAAGTCAAACCAAATATAATTCAATTTCTATGGGTCCAACCCACTATTGTTAATGCTTGGGCACCCCATGATTGTGTCATTGTATGATTCGAACCCTTCAGCTTACAACTTCACTCTTCACTGGATGGATGCCTGTTCTTTTAAATGTTCCTGTAGTGTGCAGGCTATAAAGGAAAGGAAAGGGGGAGACCTAGTCAGTTGTACAACTGAATGCATTCAACTGAAATGTCTTCCGCATTTAACCACACCCCTCTATAGCACAGTACATGGGGTCAGTAGTGCTTCAGCAGAGATCTGGCCAGTCCACATAAACTGAAACATTTCCTCTCCGGCCTACTCCACCCAATGGCACCGTGCCCTGTGCAGCTGTGTGTGAGAGAGACTGACAATGCACAACCTGTGGCCTTAGCAGCAGAAGCTAGGTTGTCTGCTTCCAAGACACACAATACACACACACAGTCACACACACGTACACAGACACAGTGTCACACACGTGCATAAACACACGCACACAGGCACACACACACGTACATGGACAGTCTCAAACGCACGCACAAACACACACACACACAGCTCTGCTCAGATGGGCTGGGGGTTGAGTGGGATACCGTTAGTGACTTGAATACTGTATTTCCTTATTTAGCCTCCCTGTAGTAAAGTAAACTACCTCCTCAGACAGAAAGGGCCACACTTATTGTCTGATAGTGAGACCATAGTGTAGCATAAAATTAAATATTTATATATGTGTTTAAAGATTTCATGTTGAATTATGATTAGTATACACAGAAAACTATAGGACTCTGGGGAAGAGTGAATCACACACACACACACACACACACACACACACACACACACACACACACACACACACACACACACACACACACACACACACACACACACACACACACACACACACTGTATTGCATTGTGATGGTTCATGTATTGTATTCTTTGTTTGTTATCTGACTCTAGGACTCTGGAAAGTATGCTGTGAATAGAATAGAATACGACTTGCTGAGTCATACCGTACTCCTTTGTTTTGGTTCTTTTGAATCATTCACAATCATACTAGAGCTAATATATCCAACACTATGTTTACAAACAGTACAGATATTCTACTTCTCTGTGACTCACAGCTCTTGTAACTGCAGTGAACAGACAGTACACAACCATTCAAGCCTACTGGTTAGAGTTCGTTAGGTATTAGTCCCTCTCTCCATTCTCCTATTGGTTCCCTCACATCCCAGCTTTCCCCTCTATGTCTTCTGTGAGTGGACAATGTCAGTGATGTCACTACCATTAACAGAGAGAAGAGTCAGATTTCACTGACCATAGTAAATACTGTGGCTCTTGGACTATTTAGAGCACAGCATAAGGCAGCAGTAGGGTTTATATATTTTTGAAATCCATTAGCACAATGTGCATAGTAAATAACATTAAACCTATATATGTACTATCATGTATTTCTACAATGCACGAAACCAGCATGATGAGATATCAGCTATATCAAGAATGACAACAACAAGAAAACATTCAATTCATATTGTTTTTACATTAAAAAAAATATAGAATAGTCATAGCCTTCAGCGTGATAAACGTATTATATTAATTCCCAAATGTAGGTCTGTAAATAATAAGATTGACGTGACAAAAATATATAACTTTCCTTCAGTTAATTTCAGTTAATTGTCTCATTGAAGTATATAGAAATATATTTATCAAGAGATGCTGCGATGCCAACCCTGCTCAAACTGTACTGGATAGTATTTCATAGTTTTCAAGGAATAAAGAACTTTGTCAAGTATTCAAAGGCCCAAAATGTTCTGGAGATATGATGACGAGATTTGTAAGAGTGGTGCCATTTGGGTTGTGTCACAAATGGTACCTTATTCTGGATATAGTGCGCTATAGGCCCTGGTCAAAAGTAGATCAATATGTAGGGAATAGTGTGTCATTTGGGACACCTGGGCCATTTGGCCCTAAGAAAGGTGGTCAGTAAAACCATTAAATAATTATAATTATTTAATCATTAAATTAAATAGGCCAACAAACTCTTCAAAAAGTGCAAGAATCCATGGCTATGATATGCTTCTGTTATGGTACAGAACATGAGTTCTGCATTCTGTTTCTCTTATTTCCAGATAGTCTCAATACAATTTAATACATTTTTATAGTACATTCTCTCAGAATTGTCAAAGACTCCAGGCACCCTAGTCATAGACTGTTCTCCCTACTACCGCACGGCAAGCGGTACCGGAGCGCCAAGTCTAGAACCAAAAGGCTCCTCAACAGCTTCTACCCCCAAGCCATAAGGGGCGGCAGGTAGCCTAGTGGTTAGAGCATTGGGCCAATAACCGAAAGGTTGCTAGATTGCTAGATTGAATCCCTGAGCTGACAAGGTAAAAATCTGTTGTTCTTCCCCTGAACAAGTCAGTTAACCCACTGTTCTTAGGCATTCATTGTAAATAAGAATTTGTTCTTAACTGACTTGCCTAGTTAAATAAAGGTTAAATAAAAAAATAAAAATAAGACTCCTGAACAGCTAATCAAAGGGCTACCCAGACCTTTCTTTTATGCTGCTGCTACTCTCTGTTTATAATCGATGCATAGTCACTTTAGTCACTCTACCTACATGTACATATTACCTCAATTACCTCAACCAACCGGTGCCCACGCACATTGACTCTGTACCGATACCCCCTGTATATAGCCTCCACATTGACTCTGTACCGGTACCCCCTGCATATAGCCTCCACATTGACTCTGTACCGATACCCCCTGCATATAGCCTCCACATTGACTCTGTACCGATACCCCCTGTATATAGCCTCCACATTGACTCTGTACCGATACCCCCTGTATATAGCCTCCACATTGACTCTGTACCGATACCCCCTGTATATAGCCTCCACATTGACTCTGTACCGATACCCCCTGTATATAGCCTCCACATTGACTCTGTACCGATACCCCCTGTATATAGCCTCCACATTGACTCTGTACCGATACCCCCTGTATATAGCCTCCACATTGACTCTGTACCGGTACCCCCCTGTATATAGCCTCCACATTGACTCTGTACCGGTACCCCCCTGTATATAGCCTCCACATTGACTCTGTACCGATACCCCCTGTATATAGCCTCCACATTGACTCTGTACCGATACCCCCTGTATATAGCCTCCCTTGTTATTTTACTGCTGCTGTTTAATTATTTGTTACTTTCCTTTTCTATTTTTGACTTAACACTTATTTTTATTTCGTTTTCTTAACTTCTTAAAGCATTGTTAGAAGTAAGCATTTCACTCTAAGTTCTACACCTGTTGTATGCGGCACATGTGACAAATAAAAGTTGTTTTGATACATTGTGGCCCTTAGCTTAATGTCATTGGTTGTGAGTTAAATAAGACTGGCTGATTCTGTGTAATAAATTGGCTGTTGCCAATTGTTTATAGATGCACTACATGAGCTGTGTTGAAGCCACCATGCCTCCATCTTGGCACACCCCTACCATTGAAAAAAATACATAGAAAGTTATAGAAAGGCATTTATTAATGTCTGCATTCATTTTTTTGCCACATTTATTAAATTACACACACCTTAATGCATACTTTTCAATTATATTATGTGAGCTAAACATACATAGATGTATTTTTATTTTTTTAATCCTTCAAGTGTAATTTTTTGAGATTGCTAATGTTACGGTCCCCACTACAACATCAACAATACTTAAATACACGTAATTTCTACTTGAAATACTGTAGAATTCCATTCTTTCCTATGGAGGACCGTACTGGGAAGTGCCAATATGGCCGAACAGAGCCTTCAAAGCCTCTCAATGGCCAATACATAGCATCAGCAATCCAGGGTTTATATACATCATGGTTATTATTAATAGCTCAATCTCACCAAGTGGAAACGTATCCTATGCTTCGTGAAGAGCGGAAACACGAAACACATAATTAAAGTCCAAATGAGCGCACTGTAAAGACGCGACTCATTCTAATAGAATCCAACAACTGTGTTATAGCAGTCAATATGAGCAGTGTAAAATAAGTTTGGATTTGTATAAGTAAGAACGGCGCGGTCTCGGAGTATCACACGTTTTGATTGATTTTGAGAAGGGAAATTAAGGTAACCAAATAAATGAAATACGGGGCGGACTGTCGGTCATTTTGGAGAACTGCGTTTTGGGTGTAACTTTGCCCTTATACCGGTAGTCGAATGCACCCACGTCGGGGCCTTGGGAAGGGCTGGCTCATGGCAGAGGGAGCAGTCTGCCCTAAAATCCGGACCATAAAACTCATCAGGAAAGCCAACAACTATCCGGGACAACTGTGGAATCGTATTGGACCATTTGATGAACGCGCGCCGGGATTTTTTGCTCTATATTGACGAGCCAGATAGACCGTAAACACAGTTTTAAAGTTACATATTATTTCAGCGGAAGGCTATCATTTTTTGCCTCGCTGCCTGCGTTGCTACTTCGCTACAATCAAGCCGTTTTAGTGCGACCACACCCTCGCTGCTTCCTGATACTAGGCAATACAGAATATGTAGCGGGAGAGAGCACAACTGACTTTCAGTTTGGAATCCCCAACACTCATTTTTCAGTGATGTCTTGTTGTCGACCGACATGTTAGTTGTGAAAGATTGTTTCAGATGTGTTCAGGAGGTTAGGTCATCATTTCAACAGGGACACGACTGCTATGGATATCAAAACCGAAACCCGACACAGGATACTCCGGACAAGACATTCACGCCCTGCGTTTTGCTAAGAAGTGCTTATGGACAATAGATATGCCTATGGAATCGAACCTGCCGGACGAACAAGTGTCTATCACGGGACTGTGTATGAAAAAGAAGAGGTTGAAAGTCGCGGGAGGGCCAGTGCAATTGGCCTGTTGCGTTTTTGGAGCCTTCTGTTTGGAAAGACTCATGTAATGATGATGCAGGAAAGGCAGAGGGAGCGAGGAGTGGTCGAACGGAACAGTCTGGGTGGTACTCTCCTTGTAACTGTAATGAGCCAGCCTCCCGGTCAAACTAGGGTGGTCAAATTTAGTGGGAACTCTTCAACGGACAATACGGTTCACATACACCCTGCCTTCAAGCAAGCAGGTATTTTAAAATCCTATCGTGTTCTCGAGTAAATTTAATCAGAAAAAAGGACACGTCTTAAAATTGTAGTTAAAATATTATCAGATCGATAATATTTTTTGATTTTATTAAATTCATAACTTTTAATATTATCTTTGTACAGTCAGCACTTAGCCTGAAGTATAGGCACCTTGGTGGCACTGCAGTTTTGTGTGTGATTTTATTACAATAACCTGTGAATTTTTCGTTTAGCGAAAACCTGGGACGACAATTGATATTAGCAGGTGGTTGAAGTTTTTTTCCAGGGCATTTTATTTAATATGTAAACATGACAACGAATAAGTTATAAACACTGAGTAAATGAAAAGTTATAATTTGAAGGGATTCTCGTCACAAAAAAATGTAAAGGAAGGAGCTCTCATTGAAGAGTAAGTGTTTAGAATAGTTCATTTTATAGATCATAGCTCAAAACCAAGTTATTAATTTAACCCCAACAGAATTCATATCCGTACTTTGTATGAGAATAATGAGCTGGAGTACCATGACTTAGAACTTCTATTTTGATCTCAGCAAATGTTTACTTTGAGAATACAATGCCCTATGCTTTTTTGCAATCTCACATTGCCACATACAGTGGACTACATGTACTCTGAAGGACTATAAGGAATATTCTCTGGCCAGTTCAAACTCACAGTTTTACACTTATAGGGGTGTGGGTTATCGTTAATAACAATGTCTTAAACTACGCTTTCTGACCATGGAGTGTGTGACGACGTAAAACACGTTTCTCATTGAAATCCCCCCCACAAATCGAGCAGCTTGACCCCCCTACTATGGCTAGTAGTGGCTCAGGGAGGTCAGCTAGCGAGGGTTCCAGCAGCACACAGAGCAGCAGCTTGCAGCAGAGGAAGAAGCTCTCGTCCATCTGTGACACGTGTAAGGGCAAGATGCAGCTGGTTGCCGACCTCCTCCTGCTCTGCAGCGAGACACGGCCCGTGGTCACCGCGGATGGCGTGGCGGTGGCCGAGACCTTCGAGCAGTGCCGCGACACGGTCATCGCCCGCACAAAGGAACTCTCCATCCTCACCCACGACATCCAGTCGCAGCTCAACATGGGCCGCTTCGTCGAGGTGGGAGACCGCTTACTAGAGATGGGGGACCTGGTGGTGTCGTTGACCGAGTGTTCGGCGCACGCTGCATACCTAGCAGCTGTGGAGACCTCGGGTTCTCAGCCGTGTCTGCCAGGGCTGGTGGACCGCTACAAAGTGACACGGTGCCGCCACGAGGTGGAGCAGAGCTGTGGCATCCTACGGGTCACGCCGCTGCCAGACCTCACGCCCCAGCTTCTACTGGAGCTATCTCAGAACATCTCCTGCAACCTCAAGACCCTGACAGATGCCTCGGGCCTGGCCAGCGAGAGGTCCAAGGACCGCTTCGCCAAAGAACAGTTCAAGCTCAGCGTCAAGAGCATTAGCACGAGCGGCACGGCCCTTTTGGCCTGTGTCCGGGAAGTCAAGACGCAGCCCAGCGAGCTGACGCGCAACCGCTGCGTCCTGTTCAGCGCGGCGCTGGTCCAAGCGGTAAACGCATTGGTCGGGTTTGCCACGGAACCACAGTTTTTAGGCCGGGCAGCGAGCGTGTCACCCGAGGGGAAGGGTGTGCAGACGGCAGTTCTGGGCGGCGCCATGAGCGTGGTGTCAGCGTGCGTCCTTCTCACTCAGGGCCTCCGGGACGTCTCCCAGCATCCAGAGAGCAGCACCAAGATGGCGGACTACAGGGAGCGCTTGCGCAACTCGGCCTGCGCGGTGTCGGACGGCTGCACGCTGCTCTCACAGGCGCTAAGGGAGAGGTCTTCACCCAGGACTCTACCGCCAGTCAATTCCCACTCTGTGAATTAGTTTCATAAAGACATGGAAATAAACCTCTAAAAGTGATCGTGGATGAGGAAATCCCATCTCTATCTCCTTGTTTTGGCATACCAAAGAGACGCTCGGATTGGCCCTGTTCGTTTAGGGTCGGGAGGTTGAGTGAGTGCAGAGAGAGAACACAAAGGAAGGAGTCTGGATCTGGTTCTACGATTGAGATAGGTGTGCTGTGTTTGGACTTTTACTGAGCTTAAAGTAACAACATCGGAAAACAAGGTTTTGGTTGCGCTGGATGTGACCAGAACTTCACCATAAGAAACTGACAACTTAAACTCAGTCTCCAATCTACATACACCTGTTGACCTTCTCTTTGCCAAAAACAAACATACAATGATCTTAAAACCTGATCAAGTTTACCTCAGTTTTCAGCTATTGGTGAAAACGCCAAATATGAAATGATGGATGTAGCCTGCCGTGTGTGTGTGACCTATCACCTATGGACCCCCAGGTGACCTCTAGTAGAAGTACATGTGCTCTAGTGAGAGTAGGAAGTAAGAAGAAGACTGTTCTTCATCGCTTGTGTTTTTCAATGTGTGAAATTCTTAAAATGGGTAAAAGCTGCTGTGAGTGTGTACCATAGGTTTTACACTATCTACCAGACTTACCATAGTATTGTTAATGTGGTTGTTTTTTTTGGATCATGCATGTATAAATTAGTATTTATTTCAACTATTAAAAAAGGTTGTTTCTCATAAGCGCTGCTCTCAGATCAGTCTTTGTGTCAGCATACCGTTAATATAAATGACTCTGTGTTATAACAACCAATACTTCACTATGTGATGTAGACAGTCACATTTAACCCTAAATGCTCCACAAATCACTTATAATCTATGTTTATATTGTTTAAAGGCTGGCTTAAGGGTTTGCCACATTTGGCAGAGCACTAGATGTGAGGACCTGTAGTATCACCCTGGTATTGTATGACATTTGCTTGTACATTATTTATGAGCTCTCCATGTAGACCTCTTAATGGTTTATGAGGGCTACATTTACCCTCACAAGATGGACCTTGTTTAAAACGTGACCATAAAGACAGTGTGTAGCTACCATGATTTAACAAGGTGAAACACAGTAGTTAGAAGACTGACTTTCTTTCTCTCTCTGTGTCGATCTCTCTCATGTGTTTGAAATATTGTGATGATTGATTGATAGCTAGATTTTATCATCATTATTTGTTCTGAAATCTGATTTGATATGATGAAAGAATATGGGCCCATTAACATGATGTATATGTTGTCTGTAGTAACATGAAGGAACAGGTGCTAGTGGGGACTATTACAGATGATGATTAATAACAGCCTTTATTGCCTGAAAGAAAACACACGCTGTACTCTGATGGAAATTAGCCATGTAAATTCATTCAGGTTGCCATGTCAGCCAGATATTGTAATTATATCACATAGCCTTTAACACAGGGTTTCAAAGTACAATACAGCAGTTTGTTGTGGTTTGTTTAATTCACTATAAGGTGGTGTAACCCCTGGCCTGTATTCACAAAGCCTCTCAGGGTATGAGTGCTGATCTAGAATCAGTTTAGTTTCATTCACTATGAGGTGGTGTAACCCCGGGCCTGTATTCATAAAGCCTCTCAGGGTAGGAGTGCTGATCTAGAATCAGTTTAGTTTCATTCACTATGAGGTGGTGTAACCCCGGGCCTGTATTCATAAAGCCTCTCAGGGTAGGAGTGCTGATCTAGAATCAGTTTAGTTTCATTCACTATGAGGTGATGCAGGCCCAGGCCTGTATTCATAAAGCCTCTCAGGGTAGGAGTGCTGATCTAGAATCAGTTTAGTTTCATTCACTATGAGGTGGTGCAGGCCCAGGCCTGTATTCGTAAAGCCTCTCAGGGTAGGAGTGCTGATCTAGAATCAGTTTAGTTTCATTCACTATGAGGTGGTTCAGGCCCGGGCCTGTATTCATAAAGCCTTTCAGGGTAGGAGTGCTGATCTAGAATCAGTTTAGTTTCATTCACTGTGGTTCAGGCCCGGGCCTGTATTCATAAAGCCATTCAACTGATCTAGAATCAGTTTTACATAATCATGAGTAAGATTAAATGGAAAGAGGGGACCTGATCCTAGATCAGCACTCTACCCTGCTGCTTTATGAATACAGGTCCTGATACTGAACATTTTTATTTATTTTTTTTATTTTACCTTTATTTAACTAGGCAAGTCAGTTAAGAACAAATTCTTATTTTCAATGACGGCCTAGGAACAGTGGGTTAACTGCCTGTTCAGGGGCAGAACGACAGATTTTGTACCTTGTCAGCTCTGGGATTTGAACTTGCAACCTTTCGGTTACAAGTCCAATGCTCTAACCACTAGGCTACCCTGCCGCCCCATACTGAACATTAATAACTGACCAGTCATAGACTGAACAACTTTGCAAGACAGAGTGACGGCCCTGCTAGTATCACTTGGATGAAAGACAACAGACAAGGATTTATTCTTTATTCTTATATGTTCTTAGTGCATTAACATATAACATGTACCTTGTCAGCTCTGGGATTTGAACTTGCAACCTTTCGGTTACAAGTCCAATGCTCTAACCACTAGGCTACCCTGCCGCCCCATACTGAACATTAATAACTGACCAGTCATAGACTGAACAACTTTGCAAGACAGAGTGACGGCCCTGCTAGTATCACTTGGATGAAAGACAACAGACAAGGATTTATTCTTTATTCTTATATGTTCTTAGTGCATTAACATATAATATGATAACATTTATAATACACTTTTTATGTGGCAATTGGTCTACTGAGATAAACCAATGCATAATCGGGTTATAACATGCACATCAACGTGTTAGTACATCATACAGTAACTGTTGGCTTCGAGTGTTAACTACCGTTCAGTGTGTTTTAGTTTTCATCTAACTCAAGGTCACTCCATGTTGTGTCAGCTTCATTGTTCCTTTGAAAATGTCCTCAAGAGGCCCCGTCCAGTCTTCCTACGCACGCAAGTACGAATACACACTCTGAGCAGGATAGACCCTGATCTGTTCCGTTTGTTATCGTAGCGCTTCACCATAAGCACATCTCGCCCCTCTCGCTAGAGGGACTCCCAATCATGGCCTGGAATCGAACCAGGGTCTGTAGTGACGGCTCTAGCACTGAGATGCAGTGCCTTAGAGCGCTGCGCCACTCGGGAGCCCATGTCCATGTGTGTGTTTGATGTCTGTGTGTCCCTATCTCACCTTCGCCACCACACATATGGAAAAATCATCCTCTTTGACCCAGCCTAAACTTTGTCACACACACACACACACACACACACACACACACACACACACACACACACACACACACACACACACACACACACACACACACACACACACACACACACACAATCCACAGGCCCACCACACTCACTCCTCTCTCTGAGACAAAGCCCCCATAAACTGGTGCTCTTGACTGACGTTTAGCTCTCAAATCCCGCTTTAATGAAAAGGTTACGATGTAGGGATGAGCAGCGTTCGGCATCTGAGGACGGGTCTTAACTGAATCCCCGTCCTAACTCACACCAGCCCGACTGACTGCAGGTCAATCTGTCATTCAGTGGTTTTATCCAGTGGTATTGATCATAGTGTTCAGTGGTATTCTGTATTGTTTCTAATCTGAGAGATGTTTTGACTACTATTTCTCGCATAGTTGTATGAGAGTAGGATTGCTGATTTAGGATCGGTTTTGCCATTTAGATAACAATGAATATGATTACATGGACGTTAGGTGCCTGATCCTAGATCAGCACTCTTAATCTGAGTCATTCCTAATTTGTATATGGCCCATGATCTCTATATTTTGAAAGAACAGAAGTAGATCACGTTTGTGTTGAGGTTGACACAATGGTCGTTGTCAAATTCCTGTAAATTTCTGACTTCTGTTTCAAATCTGGGTGTAACAAAGTATTTTCGACCAGTTTACAACAGGTTATAATCTGGGTGTAACAACATAATCTTGACCAGTTTACAACAGGTTATAATCTGGGTGTAACGAAGTCTTTTCGACCAGTTTACAACAGGTTATAATCTGGGTGTAACAACGTAATCTTGACCAGTTTTCAACAGGTTATAATCTGGGTGTAACAACGTATTTTTGACCAGTTTACAACAGGTTATAATCTGGGTGTAACAACATAATCTTGACCAGTTTACAACAGGTTAAAATCTGGGTGTAACGAAGTCTTTTCGACCAGTTTACAACAGGTTATAATATGGGTGTAATGAAGTAATCTTGACCAGTTTACAACAAGTTATAATCTGGGTATAACGACGTCATTTCGACCAGTTTACAAAAGGTTATAATATGGGTATAACGACGTCATTTCGACCAGTTTACAACAGGTTATAATCTGGGTGTAACAAAGTAATTTTGACCAGTTTGCAACAGGTTATAATCTGGGTGTAACAAAGTCATTTTGACCAATTTACAACAGGTTATAATCTGGGTGTAACGATGTAATCTTGACCAGTTTACAACAGGTTAATATGGGTGTAACAAAGTCATTTCGACCCGTTTTTCCAGTTGGGAGTGTACATGGCTGAAATGACTAACTGTCATTCACACTATACCAGCTCTCACAGTCTCACATCAGATTTAGACGTTCATCCATGTTTCTCAAATGTCAAATTCCAAAGTAGTTCCAAACGTCAAATATCTAAATGTTTAAGGTTACATTTCGGCATTAACTCCAAATTCTTAAGTTTAGGCATTAACTCCAAATGGTTAAGATCGGGGTTAAGGTTTGGGATTGGCTTAAAAAAAAAAAATGAAAAAAAAACATATTGCTGGATTGCAACCATTGTAATCAGTGGCAGTTGTTTACACCAATTCCCCATCCCTGTCCATAATGCCCTAGCAAAACCCAAATCTACTTTAAGGTAAAAGCCCTCACTGTTGCCCCTAGTGGCCGTTTTCCTCGTCATCTCCCGACGTCCTCAGACATGGATGGACATCAAATAATGACTTTTGTCACAGGTGACCTGGCTACATTCACAACAGTGCAAAATTATTTCAAACACTGCAGCACTGTAACACCGTCACGGCGTGAGCACTGTTCATTTCCCAAGTGACCTAGTATTCTACAGCCTTCCTGTCTGTGTCCTGGCAGGAAGGGGGAGAAAGGTATTTGAGTGTGTGTGTGTGTGTGTGTGTGTGTGTGTGTGTGTGTGTGTGTGTGTGTGTGTGTGTGTGTGTGTGTGTGTGTGTGTGTGTGCGTGCGCGCGTGTCTGTGTGTGCGTGCGTGTCTGTGTGCGCGTGCGTGCGTGCGTCTGTGTGTGTGTGCGTGCGTGTGCGTATTTGTGTGTGTGTGTATGTGGAGATCTCCCTAGAAACACACTACTTCAATACAGGTACGACCGGAAGTGACTTTTTCGTAGCAGGTTAGGAGAACTTCAAATCACATCAAATGTTATTAGTCACATGCGCCGAATACAACAACCTAACAGTGAAATGCTGACTTACGAGCCACTAACCACGAATACAGTTTAAAAAAAAATACGGATAAGAATAAGAAATAAAAGTAACAAGTAATTTAAGAGCAGCAGTAAAATAACAATAGCGAGACTTTATACAGTGGTGTACCGTTACAGAGTCAATGTGCGGGGAAACCGGTTAAGTTGAGTTGGGCATGTAAAACGTCTGCCATCTTAAACTTACACAGCAGGTTAGGAGAATTAGGTTAAGGTTAGGAAAAGGGTTGGGGTTAGCATCTAGTGAAAAAATGCTCTCCTTACCTGCTACGAAAAGTCAGTTCTGGTCTAGGGTTAAAATTAGGATAAGAGGTTAGATTTAGGGTTAGGGAAAATAGGATTTTGAATTGGAATCAATTGTTGGTCCCCAAAAAGTTATGGTTATGTTTAGGGTTAGGGGTTACGGTTAAGGTTAGGTTCAGGGGTTAGGGAAAATAGGATTTTGAATGGGAATCAATTGTTGGTCCTCACAAGTATAGCAAGACATAGCTGTGTGTATGTTGGTGAAGCCCCCAAA
Source organism: Oncorhynchus clarkii lewisi (assembly GCF_045791955.1). Lineage (NCBI taxonomy): Eukaryota > Metazoa > Chordata > Actinopteri > Salmoniformes > Salmonidae > Oncorhynchus > Oncorhynchus clarkii. The sequence goes on along the minus strand of NC_092172.1, from coordinate 33,937,182 downwards.
ACTGTTAGTCCACAACAGGAAATCAATAGCCCCGGCTATCAGGAGATGCTTCCTTTCCTTCACAGCACTAAATGTCAGAGGCATAATTTTCGAGCAAGGGTTTCGCCCCCATTTCCTGCCTGGGGAGGGTAGGCTTTGCCTATCCCAGTCCCCAGCCAGTCCCCAAGAGCCGACAGCAAACAGCTCCCATCCCGGCCTTACCCAGTGCTGACATCATCAGAGTTTGTCTGTAAATGACTGGGAGATAGACCGCTGCTTTCCCTGAGAGAAGGCAAGGCTGTTGCTGTTGTGTTGTGGCTGTTCAGAGTTCAACCACAGAGCAGACTCACTCACACATAGACATTCACTTGCACTGTTAGGAGAGACACAATCAGATGTAAAGGTTATTAGTATTTTATGTCATGGTTTTGACCTTGGATGGATGAATGAATTAATTAATAAATGAATGAATGAATGAACAATCACATTAATGAATGAGCAAATTAATAAATGGATGTATAGATGAATGAATGACTGAGAGAACCAACAACTGAATGAATGAATTGTGGTGAGCCGTTAAGACTTCTTCCCACTACGTAGCTGCAGGACATTGTGCCAATCAGGCCTGGCACACCTGCAGCTGTTGAAACGTTTGTGCCAGTTTGCCAGTGCAAAAATAATCTGAGGAGCAGAGAAGACGCATTGCTGTGTTGCTGAGCCTCCCCAGAAATGATTTATTCAAGCCTTTGTTGAATTAGAGTCGAGAGTTTGATAACCTTTATGTTGCATAGTTTACCTCTTGAAGAGGAATCTTTGTTGTGGTGAGTTGTCACCTTTTGAAGATTATCATCATGGTACAAGATGAATAAAGTGAGCGTCTGTTGGACCCTAAACCCTTTCTACGGTCCAGTGAGCACCACCAACCCCCTGAATGAATGGATTAATTAATTTAATCTTCCCTGGGGTAAAGCAGATCTGAAAGCACAATCTGAAAGTCCAGTGCTCCAGCACAGCTGACATGTAACCCCAGACCTTACCGTTAGCAGACCGCTAGTTGATCCCATTTACATTATTGATAGACTTACCTGATCAGGTGGCAGTATTACCATGGGGCTAACACCACTTGTCGAACTGTTCACAACAGATCCCATTACATGTGGAGGCGACAGAGAGCTAGCGGATTCATTTACAGTATTAGCCATGTTGTATCCAAGATGGCCGAAAAATACAATGTAAACTGCCAACAGTTTTGTTCTGTGTTCTCAAAGACTCAGATCTAGGATCAGCTTCCCCTCCCCAATCCTAGCCTTAACCATTGGTGGAAAAGTGTTTTAGAACTAAGAGGGGTGAATGTGTTATGAAGCTGAGTGGTGAGGATTTCATTGTGCTAACCTTTTAACCTCTTTCAGTACAGGGACTACTGAATATATGTAGGGGGTTATATTGAGGGAAGTATGGGTGGTGATCAGAAGAGAGGAAATGTATTTTTAAAGAGTGAAACCTGGAGGTACTACCAGAACATGTCAAATAAGAACATATATCTTTGTTTTCTGTTGCAAAAAGTGTTGCTACCATGTGCACTACTGAACACGACCCTGGTGACCTGTCACATCTCTATTCCATTATTATGGTCAGGCATGATGAAACATCTCCTTCAAGCCTTATTTAGACAGGAGGGGGATTCTGCCTCTGTAGATTCTGTCTCTGTGGTTGCTCATTACCTAGAGAGTGTATGATCAGCGGGCCAAAGCAGCAGCTGGTTCTTGGGTGCACACACACACGCGCACACACACACACACACACACACACACACACACACACACACACACACACACACACACACACACACACACACACACACACACACACACACACACACAGCTAGGGTGAGTGAAAGCCTACCCCCTGGGACACATGATACCCCACCCAAAATGTCTAAATACTTCCCCCATTCAGCCCACATACCCACTCAACTCAACCTTCAAGTCATATGCTTTTGTTCTGTGGACCCCTCCTCTCTATCTCTCTTTTCTGGTGTCTCTCTATCTCTATTTTCTGTTTCTCTCTGGTCTCCCTCTTTCACTGACTTCTATCTTTCTTTCTAGTCTCTCTCCCCCCCATCTCTCCTTATTTGTGATGATGTCTTCATCCTCCTACACGGCTAGTTACACATCAAAGGCCTGGGAGTGTTTAAGGCAGAAGTCTAAGTGATGCCAACTGTGATCATGTGAAACAGTTGTCTGATCGTTAAAGGTTGTCAGTATACAGAGAACCGTCATTTTATGGTCAGGAGGATCAAGCCTGTAGAAACCAACTACAATCCATAATCAAAGGGTTCTAATCTATATTGAACTAAATACTTTCACTGAAAAGCTAACATGACATATATGTATACTGTACATGTATTTGTATACATACTATATAAATAACTTGATCAAAGATACATTAGCCATATTGATTTCCCTACACATAGAGATGTTAGGCATGATAACATAACAAATGCCTCCGTTTTGATTATGCACTGAAACAATAATACCTACAATGCAGCCAGAGGCTTTTATCCAAAGCATCTTACAGTACTACTTGCATACAGTTTGGTATGGGTGGCCACAGCAGGATACACATCCACAACCCTAGTGATGCAGGTGCTCTACCATGCCCTACCAGCTGAGCCATTCAGGACCACAGATAATAACTGAACTGAGTAGATTTCATGTGAAGACATTAATCGACCCCTAATGTCCTTCTCCTGCCCTGACCTCTGACTTTGAGGTGTTATTACAGGTGATGTTAAGTGACCATCCCATCGTTGTTCTCTGAACTCCGACCCTGACAGCTGCTCTCTGCACTTTAAGGGAGAACACCCTTGGAAACTTGGCTGTCTCTCAAGTCCATTTTTAATTCCTGTCCTGCCCCTCCCTTCCTCTGCCGTTGTCTCGTTATGAGGGGGAGAGTTAGAGCCTGTTTGACCTCTGAACTCTTCTGAACAAGGTCTAGCCCTACCGAGGTATGGTTGTGTTGCTGTTGAGAAATGGGACAGTGGTGTCTTTGTGTGGCTCTGAATACATCATTAACTCACACACCCCTGTTAGGTGACTGGACACTGGATGGCTCTGTTTGAGCCACAATGGTTGATGTTTCAACAGTGTACTCAGAGGGGTTGCACATACACACACACACACACACACACACACACACACACACACACACACACACACACACACACACACACACACACACACACACACACACAGACAGACACACTCATGGCCGTTTCCCACCCTTCCCGTGTCCTGTCCCCAGCCGGGGCGACCCCACCCTGCTCACTATTGTCTGACTGAGGACCCACAGGACACACACACACACACACACACACACACACACACACACACACACACACACACACACACACACACACACACAGCAGGATAGCTTGATGCTTGACCTCCCTGATTCCATTGTTTTAAGTAAACTTATTAAAAGCCACCTGTGAGTCTGTCTGTATGGAGTTTCCCACAGATCATGTCCCCTACCACCTGTCAAATCCCCTGCTACCAAGCCAGGGCTCACCAGTAGTTTGTCTGGTAAATTCCTCTTGTGTAGAGATCAGTCCTCTAGCCAGGGCTCACCAGTAGTTTGTCTGGTAAATTCCTCTTGTCTAGAGACCAGTCCTCTAGCCAGGGCCCACCAGTAGTTTGTCTGGTAAATTCTTATTGTCTAGAGAACAGTCCTCTAACTCAAGGGTGGGTGATCCCCAGTCATCAGAGGGTGAGATTATAGGCTATAGGCTAGCTCATCAAAGGTTCAGTAAAAACATTGGTTGAGTAAAAGGTTGTCAGTTTCAAAGAAACTAAGGTTAGGGGAAAGTTGACCTGAAGGCATAATATTAAAGACATTTCAGTGGTGAGTTTCAGAAAGCCTCTTAGCTAACATGTTACTTTATTTTATTGACGAAACAGACTAAGAAACGAACTAGCCATAGGGCAGTTCAGGCAAATGCCCAGTTGCGGCGGGCCAGTGTGTAAAAATACAGGATTTCTGGTTCCAGTCCACCCCTGCCCAGACCCACACAAATGTGGATCCTTAGATGTACAATGTACTGTTATTAATTCTGTTCCTATCTGAAACATGAAGGGTGGGTGATGATATAGTCATCAGAGCATGACTTACAGAATGGCTTGTGTACCAAACAGTATCCTATTCTCTAAATAGTGCACTTGTTTTGACCAGAGCTCTGTGGGCTAAGTAGTGCACTATGAAGGGAATAGGGAGCCGTTTGGAACACAGTGGAGTGTAGCTCAGGAAATGTATGGTAAATTGTATTTCTTAACCGTGAACAGTCTTACTGTATTATTCAATGGAGTTTCACTTGAACCAGTGACTTTGCTTGTAGGGAAGCAGAGTTCTGCCTGTTCCATAAAGTTTCACACCTCTCAGCAGAGAGAATTCAGAGATCATTATTTTGACATATCCAGGTAACACCCTGTCAAAGACATTCAATTCCTGTCTGGCTATGGGCATGTTTTGCAAACAGTACGACATTGAACGTTTGTAATAAATGTCCACAAAGATATGACTTTGAGACGAGTGTGCTAAATATGAGCTGTGTGTGTGTGTGTGTGTGTGTGTGTGTGTGTGTGTGTGTGTGTGTGTGTGTGTGTGTGTGTGTGTGTGTGTGTGTGTGTGTGTGTGTGTGTGTGAAAGGAGGCTAATGTGAACCAGCAGTAACCCTCTCCTCTGGGAACATTCTCAGAGTGTGATGTAATCTCTTCCCATGCCGAGTCTCAACCCTCCTCTCTGTCTCAGACACAAACTAAATATTGTCACCTATAACTCAGTAATATGACTCGGTAATCTAACTCAGTAATATAACTCAGTAATATGACTCAGTAATATGACACAGTAATATGACTCGGTAATATAACTCAGTAATATGACTCAGTAATATAACTCAGTAATATAACTCAGTAATATAACTCAGTAATATGACTCAGTAATATGACTCAGTAATATAACTCGGTCATATGACTCGGTAATATGACTCAGTAATATGACTCAGTAATATAACTCAGTAATATGACTCAGTAATATAACTAAGTAATATAACTCAGTAATATGACTCAGTAATATGACTCAGTAATATAACTCAGTAATATGACTCAGTAATATAACTCAGTAATATAACTCAGTCATATAACTCAGTAATATGACTCAGTAATATAACTCGGTCATATGACTCGGTAATATGACTCGGTAATATGACTCAGTAATATAACTCAGTATTATGACTCAGTAATATAACTCAGTATCATGACTCAGTAATATGACTCAGTAATATAACTCAGTAATATGACTCAGTAATATAACTCAGTAATATGACTCAGTAATATGACTCAGTAATATAACTCAGTAATATGACTCAGTAATATAACTCAGTAATATGACTCAGTAATATGACTCAGTAATATAACTCAGTAATATAACTCAGTAATATAACTCAGTAATATAACTCAGTAATATGACTCAGTAATATGACTCAGTAATATAACTCAGTAATATGACTCAGTAATATAACTCAGTAATATAACTCAGTAATATGACTCAGTAATATGACTCAGTAATATAACTCGGTCATATGACTCGGTAATATGACTCAGTAATATGACTCAGTAATATAACTCAGTAATATGACTCAGTAATATAACTAAGTAATATAACTCAGTAATATGACTCAGTAATATGACTCAGTAATATAACTCAGTAATATGACTCAGTAATATAACTCAGTAATATAACTCAGTCATATAACTCAGTAATATGACTCAGTAATATAACTCGGTCATATGACTCGGTAATATGACTCGGTAATATGACTCAGTAATATAACTCAGTATTATGACTCAGTAATATAACTCAGTATCATGACTCAGTAATATGACTCAGTAATATAACTCAGTAATATGACTCAGTAATATAACTCAGTAATATGACTCAGTAATATGACTCAGTAATATAACTCAGTAATATGACTCAGTAATATAACTCAGTAATATGACTCAGTAATATGACTCAGTAATATAACTCAGTAATATAACTCAGTAATATAACTCAGTAATACAACCTCTATGTTGACAGTATCTGAATAACTTTACCTATGTTCACATAACTGAACATTATTTTCATTATCATACCATTGATATGAGAACGGAGTAACGATATCTACAGTACCTTGCGAAAGTATTCGGCCCCCTTGAACTTTGTGACCTTTTGCCACATTTCAGGCTTCAACATAAAGATATAAAACTGTATTTTTTTGTGAAGAATCAACAACAAGTGGGACACAATCATGAAGTGGAACGACATTTATTGGATATTTCAAACTTTTTTAACAAATCAAAAACTGAAAAATTGGGCGTGCAAAATTATTCAGCCCCCTTAAGTTAATACTTTGTAGCGCCACCTTTTGCTGCGATTACAGCTGTAAGTCGCTTGGGGTATGTCTCTATCAGTTTTGCACATCGAGAGACTGAAATGTTTTCCCATTCCTCCTTGCAAAACAGCTCGAGCTCAGTGAGGTTGGATGGAGAGCATTTGTGAACAGCAGTTTTCAGTTCTTTCCACAGATTCTCGATTGGATTCAGGTCTGGACTTTGACTTGGCCATTCTAACACCTGGATATGTTTATTTTTGAACCATTCCATTGTAGATTTTGCTTTATGTTTTGGATCATTGTCTTGTTGGAAGACAAATCTCCGTCCCAGTCTCAGGTCTTTTGCAGACTCCATCAAGTTTTCTTCCAGAATGGTCCTGTATTTGGCTCCATCCATCTTCCCATCAATTTTAACCATCTTCCCTGTCCCTGCTGAAGAAAAGCAGGCCCAAACCATGATGCTGCCACCACCATGTTTGACAGTGGGGATGGTGTGATGAGCTGTGTTGCTTTTACGCCAAACATAACGTTTTGCATTGTTGCCAAAAAGTTCAATTTTGGTTTCATCTGACCAGAGCACCTTCTTCCACATGTTTGGTGTGTCTCCCATGTGGCTTGTGGCAAACTTTAAACAACACTTTTTATGGATATCTTTAAGAAATGGCTTTCTTCTTGCCACTCTTCCATAAAGGCCAGATTTGTGCAATATACGACTGATTGTTGTCCTATGGACAGAGTCTCCCACCTCAGCTCCCACCTCAGCTGTAGATCTCTGCAGTTCATCCAGAGTGATCATGGGCCTCTTGGCTGCATCTCTGATCAGTCTTCTCCTTGTATGAGCTGAAAGTTTAGAGGGACGGCCAGGTCTTGGTAGATTTGCAGTGGTCTGATACTCCTTCCATTTCAATATTATCGCTTGCACAGTGCTCCTTGGGATGTTTAAAGCTTGGGAAATCTTTTTGTATCCAAATCCGGCTTTAAACTTCTTCACAACAGTATCTCGGACCTGCCTGGTGTGTTCCTTGTTCTTCATGATGCTCTCTGCGCTTTTAACGGACCTCTGAGACTATCACAGTGCAGGTGCATTTATACGGAGACTTGATTACACACAGGTGGATTGTATTTATCATCATTAGTCATTTAGGTCAACATTGGATCATTCAGAGATCCTCACTGAACTTCTGGAGAGAGTTTGCTGCACTGAAAGTAAAGGGGCTGAATAATTTTGCACGCACTATTTTTCAGTTTTTGATTTGTTAAAAAAGTTTGAAATATCCAATAAATGTCGTTCCACTTCATGATTGTGTCCCACTTGTTGTTGATTCTTCACAAAAAAATACAGTTTTATATCTTTATGTTTGAAGCCTTAAATGTGGCAAAAGGGCGCAAAGTTCAAGGGGGCCGAATACTTTCGCAAGGCACTGTATACAATCCCATAATAACTGAATTTCATTACTTGTGTGTTTTTGTATTTGGGTTTATAGTTCAGGCCTGTAATGTCAACAGATTCTCAGCAGTTGTTTTGGAGGAAGGGAGACCCTACCCCTGCATGTACAGTAGACAGCTTTAGACATTTACAGAAGATATAATAGACAACCAAAATCAATCAGACTCACAGCAAATCAACAGTCAACAAGCATCTCTTCCCAGGCAATTATCACTTCAAGGATACACCCACCAAGTACAGAGCTACATAAGCTGAGAGGACAAAACATTAGGAACACCGTCCTAATATTGAGTTCAAATCAAATCAAACTTTATTAGTCACATGATCCGAATACAACAAGTGTAGACCTTACCGTGAAATGCTTACTGACAAGAACTTAACCAACAGTGCAGTCCAAAAGAGTTAAGAACATATTTACCAAATAAACTAAAGTAAAAAATAATAAAAAGTAACACAATACAATAACAACAACGAGGCTATATACAGGGGTACCAGTACCGAGTCAGTGTGCGGGGGTACAGGTTAGTAGAGGTAATATGCACATGTAGGTAGGGGTAAAGGGACTATGCATAGATAATATACAGCGAGTAGCAGCAGTGTAAAAATGAATAGGGGGGTCGATGTAAATAGTCCTGGTGGCCATTTGATTAATTGTTCAGCAGTCTTATGGCTTGGGGGTAGAAGCTGTTGAGGAGCCTTTTGGTCCTAGACTTGGTGCTCCGGTACCACTTGCCGTGCGGTAGCAGAGAGAACAGTCTATGACTTGGGTGACTGGAGTCTTTGACAATTTTGGGGGTTTTCCTCTGACACCACCTAGTATATAGGTCCTGGATGGCAGGAAGCTTGGCCCCAGTGATGTACTGGGATGTACGCACTACCCTCTGTAGCGCCTTACGGTCAGATGCCAAGCAGTTGCAATACCAGACAGTGATGCGATTGGTCAGGATGATCTCTATGGCACAGCTGTAGAACTTTTTAAGGATCTGGGGACCAATGCCGATCTTCAGTCTCCTGAGAGGGAATAGGCTTTGCCGTGCCCTTTTCAGGACTGTATTGGTGTGTTTAGACCATGATAGTTCATTGGTGATGTGGACACTAAGGAACTTGAAACTCTCAACCCGCTCCACTACAGCCCCATCGATGTTAATGGGGGCCTGTTCGGCCCGTCTTTTCCTGTAGTCCACAATCAGCTCCTTTGTTGTCCTGGCACCACACTGCCAGGTCTCTGACCTCCCCCCTACAGGCTGTCTCATCATTGTCGGTAATCAGGCCTACCACCGTTGTGTCGTCAGCAAACTTAATGATGGTGTTGGAGTCGTGTTTGGCCACGCAGCTGTGGGTGAACAGGGAGTACAGGAGGGGACTAAGAACGCACCCCTGAGGGGCCCCTGTGTTGAGGATCAGCGTAGCAGACGTGCTGTTGCCTAACCTTACCACCTTGGGGCGGCACATCAGTAAGTCCAGGATCCAGTTGCAGAGGGAGGTGTTTAGTCCCAGGGTCCTTAGCTTAGTGATGAGCTTTGTGGACACTTTGGTGTTGAACGCTGAGCTGTAGTTGTTCCTTTTGTCCAGGTGGGAAAGAGCATTGTGGAGTGCGATTGAGATTGCGTTATCTGTTGGGGCGGTATGCGAATTGGATTAGGTCTAGGGTATCCGGGATGATGCTGTTGATGTGAGCCATGACCATCCTTTCAAAGAACTTCTTGGTTACCGACGTGAGTGCTACATGTCGGTAATCATTTAGGCAGACTACCTGCTCTTCCTTGGGCACAGGGACTATGGTGGTCTGCTTGAAAAATGTAGGTATTACAGACTCGGTCAGGGAGAGGTTGAAAATGTCAGTGAAGACACTTGCCAGTTGGCATGCTTTGAGTACACATCCTGGTTATCCTTTCTGGCCCCGCGACTTTGTGAATGTTGCCCTGTTTCAAGGTCTTGCTCACATCAACTACCGAGAGTGTTATCACACAGTCGTCCAGAACAGCTGGTACTCTCATGAATGCTTCAGTGTTGCTTGCCTCGAAGCGAGCATAAAATACATTTTGCTCGTCTGGTAGGCTCGCGTCACTGGGCAGCTCGCGGCTGGGTTTCTCTTTGTAGTCCATAATAATTTTCAAGCCCTGCCACATCCGACGTGCATCAGAGCCGGTGTAGTAGGATTCAATCATATTCCTGTATTGACGCATTGCATGTTTGATGGTTCGTCTGAGGGCATAGCGGTATTTCTTATAGCGTCCGGATTAGTGTCTTGCTCCTTGAAAGCGACAGCTCTTTAGCTCGATGCGAATGTTGCCTGTAATCCATGGCTTCTGGTTGGGATATGTACGTACGGTCACTGTGGGGACGAAGTCGTTGATGCACTTATCAATGAAGACGATGACTGAGGTTGTACACTCCTCAATGCCATTGGATGAATCCTGGAACATATTCCAGTCTGTTCTAGCAAAACAGTCCTGTAGAGTAGCATCTGCATTATCTGACCACTTTCGTATTGCAAATAACTGGTAATTCCTGATTTAGTTTTTGCTTGTAAGCAGGAATCAGGAGGATAGAATTATGGTCAGATTAGCCAAATGGAGGGCGAGGAGAGCTTTGTATGCACATCTGTGGAGAATGTGGAGAAAGGTGGTCTAGAGAATCTTCTCCTCTGGTTGCACATGTGACATTCTGGTAGAAATGAGGTAAAACAGATTTAAGTTTGACTGCATTAAAGTCACCGGGCCACTAGGAACGCCGCTTCTGGATGAGCATTTTCTTGTTTGCTTATGGCCTTAAACAGTTGGTTGAGAGTGGTCTTAGTTCCAACATCGGTTCGTGGTGGTAAATAGACGGCTAAGAATAATATAGATGAGAACTCTCTTGGTAGATAGTGTGGTCTATAGCTTATCATAAGGTACTCTACCTCAGGAAATACCTCGAAACTTCTTTAATATTAGACATCGCGCACCAGTTGTTATTGACAAATAGATACACACCCCCGCCCCTCATCTTACCAGATGTAGCTTCTCTGTCCTGCCGATGCATGGAAAATCCCGCCAGCTCTACATTATCCGTGTCGTCGTTCAGCCACAACTCGGTGAAACATAAGACATTACAGTTTTAATGAAAGAAATAACTTACAAACAACGCAAAAAAAGTTACAAAATAGCACAGTGGTTCGGAGCCTGTAAAACGGCAGCCACCCCCTCCGGCGCCATTCTCTTCACACAGGTCAACAATCATTATTAAGCCTTGACACAATTGAGACATGGATTGTGTGCCATGGGCAAGACAAAATATATTCACCCCCTTTTGCCCTCAGAACAGCCTCAACTCTACAAGGTGCCGGAAACATTCCACAGGGATGCTGGCCCATGTTGGCCCTAGTGCTGACTGTGTGTCAAGTTGGCTGGATGTTCTTGATACACACGGGAAACTGTTGAGTGTGAAAAACCCAGCAGTGTTGCTGTTCTTGACACACTCAAATCAGTGCACCTAGCACCTACTACCATACCCTGTTCAAAGGCACTTAGATATTTTGTCTTGCCCATGGCACACATACACAATCCATGTCTCAATTGTCTCAAGGCTTAAAAACCCTTCTTTGACCTGTCTCTTCCCCTTCAACTACACTGATTGAAGTGGATTTACCAAGTGACATAAATAAGGATCATAGCTTTCACCTGGATTCACCCAGTCAGTCTATGTCACGGAAGGAGCAATTCCTAATGTTTTGTACACTCAGTATCTAATGTGACTGAGAGTTGAAAGACCAGAGAGAAAATGTCATTATTGTAATCTAATTGACTGTGGTATTAGCTGCGTTGGCAACACTGTACCTTTAACAAGCATGTTGAGAGAGAGAGAGAGAGAGAGAGAGAGAGAGAGAGAGGCGAATCGTGTTATTGTTTAAAAATGGGTTTAAATGCTAGTTAAACTAAATGCATGCTCTTCAACCGATCGCTGTCCGCCCGGCTATCATCACTACTCTGGACGGTTCTGATTTAGAATATGTGGACAACTACAAATACCTAGGTGTCTGGTTAGACTGTAAACTCTCCTTCCAGACTCACATTAAGCATCTCCAATCCAAAATTAAATCTAGAATCGGCTTCCTATTTTACAACAAAGCCTCCTTCACTCATGCTACCAAACATACCCTCGTAAAACTGACTATCCTACCAATCCTCGACTTCGGTGATTTACCAAATAGCCTCCAACACTCTACTCAGCAAACTGGATGCAGTCTATCACAGTGCCATCTGTTTTGTCACCAAAGCCAAATATACCACCCACCACTGCGACCTGTATGCTCTCGTCGGCTGGCCCTCGCTACATGTTCGTCGCCAGGCCCACTGGCTCAAGGTCATCTATAAGTCTTTGCTAGGTAAAGCTTCACCTTATCTCAACTCACTGGTTACCATAACAACACCCACCTGTAGCACGCACTCCAGCAGGTATATCTCACTGGTCATCCCCAAAGCCAACACATCTTTGGCCGCCTTTCCTTCCAGTTCTCTGCTGCCAATGACCGGAATGAATTGCAAAAACCGCTGAAGTTAGAGACATATCTCCCCCACTAACTTTAAGCATCAGCTATCTGAGCAGCTTACCGATCACTGCCGCTGTACACAGCCCATCTGTAAATAGCCCATCCAACTACATACCTCATCCCCATATTGTTTTTTTCTCTTTTGCACCCCAGTATTTCTACTTCCACATCATCTACCAGTGTTAATTTGCTCAATTGTAATTATTTCGCTACTATGGCCTATTTATTGCCTTATCTCCCTTTTCCTACCTCATTTGCACACACTTTTTCTGTTGTGTTATTGACTGTACGTTTGTTTATTCCATGTGTAACTCTGTGTTGTTGTTTGTGTCGCACTGCTTTACTTTATCTTGGCCAGGTCGCAGTTGTAAATGAGAACTTGTTCTTATCTGGCCTACCTGGTTAAATAAAGGTGAAATAAAATAAAATAAAATAAATCTTTGATAATTTGAATCAGCTGTGTAGTGTTACGGCAAAACTCAGGACCGAGTTTGGGAAATGCTGCTATAGTGTGTGTGTTCTGTTAGTGGTGGTTTGGAGCAACCTCAGATCAGGCCGGATACAGCAGGAACTGTGGCTTTGTGTGTGTGTGTGTGTGTGTGTGTGTGTGTGTGTGTGTGTGTGTGTGTGTGTGTGTGTGTGTGTGTGTGTGTGTGTGTGTTTGTAGGAAACGGCCACACCTCAGAGGGAGAAAGACAAAACATCCTCTGTAAACAGCCTGCATGGTAGCAGGACGGCTAGTATATTCAATGTACAGCAACTCAACGGAAGGATTTTGAAAGCTTTCTATTCATAAAACGAATTCAAGATCAATAAAACATCAATGATTCAGCCACCGGAAAAGTTACTGTCTTCTCGAATTGTCACATTAAAATCAGGTGAAACGTGTGTGTGTGTGTTTGTGTGCGTGTCTGTCTGTGTGAAACTGTACCTACAAATACAACTGTTTGCAGATGATTTCACAGAGTGGAATGACTAGAGTAGACTACACACAGTGTTTCCCAACTCCAGTCCTCCAGTACCCCCAACAGTACATTTCTTTGATGTGGCCCTTGACAAACACATCTGATTCATCAAGCCCTTGACAAGTTGAATCTGGTGTTTTTGTCCTGGGCAAAACCAAAAATGGGTGCTGTTGGGGATACTCCAGGACCCTAACCCTAACCCTAACCCTGTTGGGGATACTCCAGGACCAGAGTTGGGAAACACTGGACTATACTAATAATAATACATGACATTTGTATAGCACTTTTCATTACAGTGTTATCGCAAAGCTCAATTATATATACAATTAAAATAACATACATTTAGAATTAAGGCAGGTCAAATAGCAATAGTGGGCTTGGTGCCAAATCCATTTTAGATTGGGACTAGGACTATGAAAAAAAACAGTCTGTAGAAGTTGGTTTTAAGGCCTGTTTTAAAGGTTCTTAGGTATGGAGGGGCTCTCAGATGCTCAGGGAGAAGAACCACAGAACAGAAGGCTCGGTCTCCCATAGTTCAGAGACATGTCTTGGGGACTTGAAGCAGTAGGGAGTGGTTTGAGTGGAGAGTGCGAGGTGGCTCGCTGATTGAGATGAGGTCGCTGATGTAGGTGAGGCTCAATCCATTCAAGGCTTTAAATACAAGAAAGATAATTTTGAAGTCAATGCTGTAGCTGGACAGTAGCCAGTGGAGTTGGGCCAGGATCGAGGTGATGTGGTCTGACTTCTTCTGACCCTGGCAGCACTGTTCTGGATTAGTTGGAGCCTCTGTAGGGATTTGCCTGTCAGACCCACAAACAGCTCATTACTGTAGTCGATCCGAGAGAAGATGAAGGCATGGATGGGTTTCTCTGCATCTGGCTGCAGGAATGATGCTATGACTCGGGCAATGTTTTTAAGATGAAAAAATGATGATGTTTTATGTGGGCATCGAAGGACAGAGAAGGATCAAACTTGATTCCTAGGTTGGAGATGACAGAGGACAGGTTGATGACCTGGTCATTGATTGTAGGGCAGATGTTTCCAGCACTGGTGACCTGCTTAGGTGTCTCAATGAGCATAGCTCCCGTCTTGCTACTGTTCAACTGGAAGAAGTTCTCTATCATTCATGCCCTGATGTGCTCTAGGTAGCTGATGATTTGTCCTGGGGCAGAGATGGTGTCTGGTTTTGTGTTAATATACACTGCATGGCCAAACATATGTGGACACCTGCTTGTCGAACATCTCATTCCAAAATAATGAGAATTAATATGGAGTTGGTCCCCACTTTGCTGCTATAACAGCCTCCACTCTTCTGGGAAGGCTTTCCAATGTTGGAACATTGCTGTGGGAGCTTGCTTGCATTCAACCACAAGAGCATTAGTGAGGTCAGGCATTGATGTTGGGCGATTAGGCCTGGCTCGCAGTCGGCGTTCCAATTCATCCCAAAAGTGTTCGATGGGGTTGAGGTCAGGGCTCTGTGCAAGCCAGTCAAGTTCTTCCACACCAATCTCGACAACCCATTTCTGTATGGACCTCGCATTGTGCAAGTGGGCATTGTAATGCTGAAACAGACAAGGGCCTTCCCCAAACTGTTGCCACAAAGTTGGAAGCACAGAATCATCTAGAATGTCATTGTATGCTGTAGCGTTAAGATTTCCCTTCACTTGAACTAAGGGGCCTAGCCTGAACCATGAAAAATCCAGACCATTATTCATGATCCACCAAACTTTACAGTTGGCATTATGCATTGGGGCAGAAGCATTCTCCTGGCATACTTAAAACTCAGATTAGTCCGTTGGACTGTCAGATGGTGAAACCTGATTCATCACTCCAGAGAACGCATTTCACTGCTCCAGAGTCCAATGGCGGCGAGCTTTACACCAGTCCAGCTTAGCATTGCTGAACTGACTTGTTGGAAAGATGACATCCTATGACGGTGCCACGTTGAAAGTCACTGAGTTGAACTACAACCTCACCCTTGTAGGGTGGTGTACTACAGACACAACAGCACCATCTGCTGGAGAGGATAGAAAAGGTCATGTTCCTTATAGGGTAGATAACCTTTTTAGTACCCTTTTCGCATTAAAGGACCGACCAGACCAGAATTGTACTGTGCTGACGCTGATATTTTCTTTTCACATTGTTCTTTCCAGCACAGTTCCTGCATCTATAGTGGATGCTTAACCAGGAGAGTGCAGTTCAGCTTGGTTCGGCTCTGCTCAGCTCAATAGAGTGGAAAAGGTATAGAACACCAGGCAACACGAGAGCATTGGCCAACTAGAAAAGGGAAATAGATTTGTCTCAAGCAACTCCAGTCAATATTTGACATCCATTCATGTGCTTACATCTATTACATTCTTTGTTCCCCTGTTTTGTTCACCTTCATTTTTTGTTGTTGTCTAAACGTAGCCTTTGCTCCCGAGTGGCGCAGCGGTCTAAGGCACTGCATCTCAGTGCTATAGGCGTCACTACAGACCTTGGTTTGACACCGGGCTGTTTCACACCCGGCTGTGATCGGGAGTCCCATAGGACGGCTAACAATTGGCCCAGCGTCATCCGAGTTAAGGGAGGGTTTGGCCGGGGTAGGCCGTCATTGTAAAATAAGAATTTGTTCTTAACTGACTTGACTAGTTAAATAAAGGTAAAACAAATCTAATATAAAATCTAATACGCCTTGGTGTGGAAAAGCAAGTTGGATGTAGTGAGGGGTCACTTCTAACACTAGAGGGCAATAAAAGCTTACATTTCACTTCGGCAATCTGTTATCAATACCAAGCCCACTGACATATAGAATAAGAACAAAATGATATGTTTGTTTAGAAACTACAAATAGTTGTGCCAAAGAACTCCTATTGAAGTAACTGAAATGTGAATGTGGTGCGTTGTTTTTGTGATTCCTACCTCCTTATTGCATGTTATTTCATTTCTGTAAGGACCACAGCATCCCTGAATGTTGGAATAGTGAGACAACTGAAATGAATGTTCATTTTACATCTGCTCAGTGTATCTATAAACATGTGACTGAAATACTTCCTTAACTAACTCAGTCAATAACCTTGGCTCAGGCTCCCTACTTTTATGAATGCTCTCCACCTCTCTCTCTCTCTCTCTCTCTCTCTCTCTCAATTCAATTTAATTCAATTCAAGGGCTTTATTGGCATGGGAAACATGTGTTAACATTGCCAAAGCAAGTGAGGTAGATAATATATAAAGTGAATATATAAAGTGAAATAAACAATAAAAATTAACAGTAAAAATCACACATACAGAAGTTTCAAAACTCTCTCTCTCTCTCTCTCTCTCTCTCTCTCTCTCCTCTCTCTCTCTCTCTCTCTCTCTCTCTCTCTCTCTCTCTCTCTCTCTCTCTCTCTCTCTCTCTCTCTCTCTCTCTCTCTCTCTCTCTCTCTCTCTCTCTCTCTCTCCCCCTCTCTCTCTCTCTCTCTCTCTCTTTTCCCCTTCTCTTCCCTTGCAGTCTGGTCATGAAGTGATTATTTCATATGAGGTGTTGGAACCATTAGTCATCACCAAGGGAGGAGGCTAAGCAGTCCTTTAGGGTTAGGTTTAACCGTCCTTTAGGGTTAGGTTTAACCGTCCTTTAGGGTTAGGGTTAACAGTCCTTTAGGGTTAACAGTCCTTTAGGGTTATGTTTAACAGTCCTTTAGGGTTAGGGTTAACAGTCATTTAGGGTTAGGTTTAACAGTCCGTTAGGGTTATGTTTAACAGTCCTTTAGGGTTAGGGTTAACAGTCCTTTAGGGTTAGGGTTAACAGTCCTTTAGGGCTAGGGTTAACAGTCCTTTAGGGTTAACAGTCATTTAGGGTTAGGGTTAACAGTCCTTTAGGGTTAGGTTAAACAGTCCTTTAGGGTTAACAGTCATTTAGGGTTAGGGTTAACAGTCCTTTAGGGTTAGGTTTAACCGTCCTTTAGGGTTAGGGTTAACAGTCCTTTAGGGTTAACAGTCCTTTAGGGTTAACAGTCCTTTAGGGTTATGTTTAACAGTCCTTTAGGGTTAGGGTTAACAGTCATTTAGGGTTAGGTTTAACAGTCCTTTGGGGTTATGTTTAACAGTCCTTTAGGGTTAGGGTTAACAGTCCTTTAGGGTTAGGGTTAACAGTCCTTTAGGGCTAGGGTTAACAGTCCTTTAGGGTTAACAGTCATTTAGGGTTAGGGTTAACAGTCCTTTAGGGTTAGGTTTAACAGTCCTTTAGGGTTATGTTTAACAGTCCTTTAGGTTTAACAGTCCTTTAGGGTTAGGGTTAACAGTCCTTTAGGGTTAGGTTTAACAGTCCTTTAGGGTTAGGGTTAACAGTCCTTTAGGGTTAGGTTTAACAGTCCTTTAGGGTTAGGGTTAACAGTCCTTTAGGGTTAGGTTTAACAGTCCTTTAGGGTTAGGGTTAACAGTCCCTTAGGGTTATGTTTAACAGTCCTTTAGGGTTAGGTTTAACAGTCCTTTAGGGCTAGGGTTAACAGTCCTTTAGGGTTAGGTTTAACAGTCCTTTAGGGTTAACAGTCCTTTAGGCTTAGGTTTAACAGTCCTTTAGGGTTAGGGTTAACAGTCCTTTAGGGTTAGGTTTAACAGTCCTTTAGGGTTGGGTTTAACAGTCCTTTAGGGTTAGGGTTAACAGTCCTTTAGGGTTAGGTTTAACAGTCCTTTAGGGTTAGGGTTAACAGTCCTTTAGGGTTAACAGTCCTTTAGGGTTAGGTTTAACAGTCCTTTAGGGTTAACAGTCCTTTAGGGTTAGGTTTAACAGTCCTTTAGGGTTAGGGTTAACAGTCCTTTAAGGTTAGGTTTAACAGTCCTTTAGGGTTAGGTTTAACAGTCCTTTAGGGCTAGGGTTAACAGTCCTTTAGGGTTAACAGTCCTTTAGGGTTAGGTTTAACTGTCCTTTAGGGTTAGGGTTAACAGTCCTTTAGGGTTAGGTTTAACAGTCCTTTAGGGTTAGGTTTAACAGTCCTTTAGGGTTAGGTTTAACAGTCCTTTAGGGTTAGGGTTAACAGTCCTTTAGGGTTAGGTTTAACAGTCCTTTAGGGCTAGGGTTAACAGTCCTTTAGGGTTAACAGTCCTTTAGGGTTAGGTTTAACAGTCCTTTAGGGTTAGGGTTAACAGTCCTTTAGGGTTAGGGTTAACAGTCCTTTAGGGTTAGGGTTAACAGTCCTTTAGGGTTAGGGTTAACAGTCCTTTAGGGTTAGGTTTAACAGTCCTTTAGGGTTAGGGTTAACAGTCCTTTAGGGTTAACAGTCCTTTAGGGTTAGGTTTAACAGTCCTTTAGGGTTAGGGTTAGCAGTCATTTAGGGCTAGGGTTAACAGTCCTTTAGGGTTAGGGTTAACAGTCCTTTAGGGTTAACAGTCCTTTAGGGTTAGGGTTAACAGTCCTTTAGGGTTAACAGTCCATTAGGATTAGGTTTAACAGTCCTTTAGGGTTAGGGTTTACAGTCCTTTAGGGTTAGGGTTAACAGTCCTTTAGGGTTAGGGTTAACAGTCCTTTAGGGTTAACAGTCCTTTAGGGTTAGGTTTAACTGTCCTTTAGGGTTAGGGTTAACAGTCCTTTAGGGTTAGGTTTAACAGTCCTTTAGGGTTAGGTTTAACAGTCCTTTAGGGTTAGGTTTAACAGTCCTTTAGGGTTAGGGTTAACAGTCCTTTAGGGTTAGGTTTAACAGTCCTTTAGGGCTAGGGTTAACAGTCCTTTAGGGTTAACAGTCCTTTAGGGTTAGGTTTAACAGTCCTTTAGGGTTAGGGTTAACAGTCCTTTAGGGTTAGGGTTAACAGTCCTTTAGGGTTAGGGTTAACAGTCCTTTAGGGTTAGGGTTAACAGTCCTTTAGGGTTAGGTTTAACAGTCCTTTAGGGTTAGGGTTAACAGTCCTTTAGGGTTAACAGTCCTTTAGGGTTAGGTTTAACAGTCCTTTAGGGTTAGGGTTAGCAGTCATTTAGGGCTAGGGTTAACAGTCCTTTAGGGTTAGGGTTAACAGTCCTTTAGGGTTAACAGTCCTTTAGGGTTAGGGTTAACAGTCCTTTAGGGTTAACAGTCCATTAGGATTAGGTTTAACAGTCCTTTAGGGTTAGGGTTTACAGTCCTTTAGGGTTAGGGTTAACAGTCCTTTAGGGTTAGGGTTAACAGTCCTTTAGGGTTAACAGTCCTTTAGGGTTAGGGTTAACAGTCCTTTAGGGTGAGGGTTAACAGTCCTTTAGGGTTAGGGTTAACAGTATTTTAGGGTTAGGGTTAACAGTCCTTTAGGATTAAGGTTAACAGTATTTTAGGGTTAGGGTTAACAGTCCTTTAGGATTAGGGTTAACAGTATTTTAGGGTTAGGGTTAACAGTCCTTTAGGGTTAACAGTCCTTTAGGGTTAGGGTTAACCGTCCTTTAGGATTAGGGTTAACAGTATTTTAGGGTTAGGGTTAACAGTCCTTTAGGGTTAACAGTCCTTTAGGGTTAGGGTAAACAGTCCTTTAGGGTTAGGGTTAACAGTTCTTCAGGTTTAGGGTTAACAGTATTTTAGGGTTAGGGTTAACAGTATCTTAGAGTCAACAGTCCTTTAGGATTAAGGTTAACAGTAGTATAGGGTTAGGGTTAACAGTCCTTTAGGGTTAACAGTCCTTTAGGGTTAACAGTCCTTTAGGGTTAGGGTTAACAGTCCTTTAGGGTTAGGTTTAACAGTCCTTTAGGGTTAACAGTCCTTTAGGGTTAGGGTTAACAGTACTTTAGGGTTAGGGTTAGCAGTCCTTTAGGATTAGGGTTAACAGTCCTTTAGGGTTAACAGTCCTTAGGATTAGGGTTAACAGTCCTTTAGGGTTAGGGTTAACAGTATTTTAGGGTTAACAGTCCTTTAGGGACCCTTCACTTCTACTTGATACAACCAGTAGCAGGGAGAGAGGCTTCACAACCTGACCTGTGTGTTGGTTTTGGGATCCTTGTGCCCAATGATTCATACACACCGTTCCCTCAATTGGTTGCTTTTAGAACCCGCATCTTCCTCGTCACAGAGAAACCCTCTGTGTCTGTGTGTGTGCATGTGTGTGTATGAGTGTGTGTGCACGTGTGAGAGTGTGTGAGACTGCGGACTGCGAGTTAGACTTTATTCATTCATTCTAGCAGACTGCCTGTCTGTTCATGAGCTCATTGGGGTCAGGTTTATTCATGCAGAGATGCTTGTGAAGGTCTGGTCTACACTGACCCTGAGTAAAATATACAGTAGCCTACAGTATTTAGCAATCTGTGGGTCCCCTGCCCTAAAACATATGAAACAACAGTCCATTCATAGGTCACAAATATATTTGTGTACAATTATAAAAATATATTTACTGTGCTGTGACCTGTTAGTTAGGGAAACTACTTCGTATATCATCATTACTGACTGTTTTAGAACTGTATGTCTTTAACTGTTTTGATCAGTACTATTAGAACTGTATGTCTTTAACTGTTTTGATCAGTACTATTAGAACTGTATGTCTTTAACTGTTTTGATCAGTACTATTAGAACTGTATGGCTTTAACGGTTTTGATCAGTACTATTAGAACTGTATGTCTTTAACGGTTTTGATCAGTACTGTTAGAACTGTATGTCTTTAACTGTTTTGATCAGTACTATTAGAACTGCATGTCTTTAACTGTTTTGATCAGTATTGAAATCCTGACTAGAACCCAAAAAATGGATCATATTACTCCTGTGCTTGCCTCCCTACACTGGCTTCCTGTTAAGGCAAGGGCTGATTTCAAGATTTTACTGCTAACCTACAAAGCATTACATGGGCTTGCTCCTACCTATCTTTCTGATTTGGTCCTGCCGTACATACCTACACGTACGCTTCGCTCACAAGACGCAGTTTTAGAACTGTATGTCTTTAACTGTTTTGATCAGTACTGTTAGAACGTCTTTAACGGTTTTGATGTCTTGAAACTGTTTTGATTTCTGCCTGTGATTATTATTATTTGACCATGCTGGTCATTTATGAACATTTGAACATCTTGGCTATGTTCTGTTATAATCTCCAACCGGCACAGCCAGAAGAGCCTGGTTTCTCCAACCGGCCACCCCCCATAGCTTGGTTCCTCTCTAGGTTTCTTCCTAGGTTTTGGACTTTCTAGGGAGTTTTTCCTAGCCACCGTGCTTCTACACCTGCATTGCTTTCTGTTTGGGGTTTTAGGCTGGGTTTCTGTACAGCACTTTGAGATATCAGCTGATGTACGAAGGGCTATATAAATACATTTGATTTGATTTGATTTGATCAGTACTGTTAGAACTGCATGTCTTTAACGGTTTTGATCAGTACTGTTAGAACTGCATGTCTTTAACTGTTTTGATCAGTACTATTAGAACTGCATGTCTTTAACTGTTTTGATCAGTACTATTAGAACTGTATGTCTTTAACTGTTTTGATCAGTACTATTAGAACAGTGTACATCTTTCCCTCACCAGGATGACTCTATAACTTTCCCTCTGTAGGACTTTTCTGAGCATACGTTTCTCTAACCAGATCTACTCTATGCATATCTTTCCCTAACTAGAACTATACTTTATAAAGTGGTTCCTGAAAGGAACATGTTGGCTATAGAGCGTCTATTCATCCTTAGAGACATATAAAGTATACCCAAACAGACACTGGCTGACCCAACTACACACACACACAACCACACACACAATCCCCTCCCCAAACACACCCACACACAGTCAGTGAAGACTGCAGCATTGTGCGACACAGAGTAGGTGTGAGGTCAGACAGTACTAAGTGCTCCCTCTCTGGATTTGGCTCACAGGAAAAGACCAATGATTTGGAGGACTGGAGCTCTGAGACAAGCTCTTGTGTCCTCTAGTCAGCTGGGAAAAGGAGGGAGGGCAGACGAGGAGGGAGAGAAGGGAGGGAGGCTAGGAGGGAGGGCGGTAGTTACAAATGCCCAATCTAACTCACTAAACCTCTGACCATGCTTTTAGAGAAATGTCAGATATGCTCTGTGGAGGAGAGAAGTATTAAACAGAGGTAAACAGCAGCTTAAGGTAAAACTCCTTAGGCACAGATCTAGGATCAACTCTGATATCTAACAAAAACTGACCTCAGATCAGTGTCTAGAAGCAATGTCTTCCTACTTTGAGATCTCATCTGTCTCAGCATCTTTCTCTGGATTACTGGACAACTATAACTAACCCTGGGTTTGCCGGTGTTAACCCTTAGACAACTATTACTAACCTTGGGTTCGTTGGTGTTAACCCCTGGACAACTCTAACTAACCCTGGGTTCGCTGGTGTTAACCCCTGGACAGCATGGCTGCTGTGGGAAAGAGATGATGATTGACTATGGTGAGTTTTTACCTCTCACGTTGTATACAAGGGTTGAATTGGAATATATTGATACTGTTCCCAAAATGTGTCTTTTTCCATAATGATTTTTATGAAATTCTTTCTATGAAATTCTTTGTTATTTACCGTACTAAGGTGGTGTAAATGTTTTCCCATTACCCAAAAGACAGATGTTGTCTGTTTTACAAAGAATATTAACAGAGAATACTGTCCATATCATATCGTAATTCACACAGCAATATCATATTGGTAATGTGTGATTCTTTAAGTTATGACTTAAGTCTATGTAATGAAGATACACAGGAAGAGCCTTGAATCTATTCCTAAGGAAGAGTTTGAATCTATTCCTCAGCAAGAGTTTGGAATCTATTCCTCAGGAAGAGTTTGAATCTATTACTCAGGAAGAGTTTGGAATATATTACTCAGGAAGAGTTTGGAATCTATTCCTAAGGAAGAGTTTGAATCTATTACACAGGAAGAGCCTTGAATCTATTCCTCAGGAAGAGTTTGAATCTATTCCTAAGGAAGAGTTTGAATCTATTCCTCAGGAAGAGTTTGGAATCTATTCCTCAGGAAGAGTTTGGAATCTATTCCTCAGGAAGAGTTTGGAATCTATTCCTCAGCAAGAGTTTGGAATCTATTCCTCAGGAAGAGTTTGAATCTATTCCTCAGCAAGAGTTTGGAATCTATTCCTCAGGAAGAGTTTGGAATCTATTCCTCAGGAAGAGTTTGGAATCTATTCCTCAGGAAGAGTTTGGAATCTATTCCTCAGGAAGAGTTTGGAATCTATTCCTCATGAAGAGTTTGAATCTATTACACAGGAAGAGCCTTGAATCTATTCCTCAGGAAGAGTTTGAATCTATTCCTCAGCAAGAGTTTGGAATCTATTCCTCAGGAAGAGTTTGAATCTATTCCTCAGCAAGAGTTTGGAATCTATTCCTCAGGAAGAGTTTGGAATCTATTCCTCAGGAAGAGTTTGGAATCTATTACTCAGGAAGAGTTTGGAATCTATTACTCAGGAAGAGTTTGGAATCTATTCCTCAGGAAGAGTTTGGAATCTATTACTCAGGAAGAGTTTGGAATCTTTTCCACGGGAATCTTTTCCTGGGATCCATAAAATACTTTGGTGCACTTGTTGGCCTTGAGAGATGGATGTGTGTATACAATCATGCACACGCACACACGCACACACCCAGAATCACGCACACACGCACACACACAGTCTTGTACCGCTAACCTTGTTGGGACACATAATTCAGTCCCATTCAAAATCCTATTTTCCCTAACGCCTAACCCTAAACCTAACCCTTACCCGTACTCTTAACCCAACCCCAACCCCAAAACTTAACCTTAACCCTAACCCTAAACCTAGCTCCTAACCCAGTTCGTCAGATTTATGTTTGTTTACTATTCTTGCGGACACAAACACAGACACACACACACACACACACACACACACACACACACACACACACACACACACACACACACACACACACACACACACACACACACACACACACACACACACACACACACACACACATACACACACACTGAGTAGACCAATTATGTAACACTGTGTGTACAGCAGCTCGAAGACATATTTAAAAACACAAATAGCCAAGTGAATACAGGGGTGGATGGGCAAGGTTTCCTCTTGGCTAACACACAGGGACACATTACATTTTTGGCCGAAGAATGCTAGCCCATGCTAGCCACAGACTGGACACTCTGGTTATACACTGCATACTTAGCATTCCACATAAACACACAACACAACTTAAATTGACAGTTATCCAGACTGCATTTAAAGGAAAACTCCACCCAAAACTATATTTTGGTATTTGTTTCATTAGTCCATTGTTGATATTGTCCCAAAATGTCAGCAATAACGTTTTCAAGATATATAACTTTCAAAATCTTATCTTGAAAACTGTATTGCTGACATGCAAAACACTTTGGGACTATATTAACAATGGACTAATGAAACAAATACCAAAATATAGTTTTTGGGTGGAATTGTCCTTTAAGTAAACATCCAGAAATGATGACATTAAAGGGCTATCTAGGATTCCTACAACATCACAGTTTTAATAGTTGATCTGAGCTCATGGCATGTACTGGTTATATTCTTCAACAATCAATGGCTATTTATCATTCATTTAAAAGTCAAAAAATGGATGTGACAATCCTAGATTGGCCCTTTAAATGTGGAGTTCATTCTAATCCAACCAAATCCAGCGACAGGATCGGAATACATTCATTATCCATGATTGAGTGACTTGACAGAAGACACTGTAAAGTTATGAAAATGAAACAATGTTATGTCCTTTAACCAAAGCTGCCCTCAGAAGGAAAAAAGACCTCATGTAAATACGGAACAACACACACTTTGTTTGCCTCCCTCGTCTGCAGAGGTCCCCCCCCCCACCCCCCTTCTCTCTGAATCAGGTCCTATTGCACTCAGTAATGACAGCTCACCGCTGCAGCTTATGGACAGAATATGTGTTTTCTGTGAGAGCACTGGCATTCACGCATGCACGACTAGTGAGCGCACACACACACACACACACACACACACACACACACACACACACACACACACACACACACACACACAGCTTCATATACAGCCCTCTCTTTCTCGCGCTCTCTCTTCCCCATCCAAAGTTCTTAAAACAGTGTTACTGCTGTGTCCCATTACATCAATAGACTTTATTCGTGTCAGAGGAAATTCCGAGTCACTCTGTAGTGCTGCTGTTCCATTGCTGGAAGAAGTGAACGTTTCTCCCTTAAGTCCTTTAAACAAGTGACCTTATACCAGAGGATTATACAAAACAGACCTATAAATACACACAGTCACCAACTCTGTGCCTGGCAAGGGCCTAGAAATATAATGACTGGCATGGGTTCACTCAATATGGCCACCGGTCCACCCATCATGGTACATTGACTTTAATGAGAAAGGCTCTTCTAGTTATTCTATTTCTATGGGCCTAATAGCGCCAAGTACTGGAGTATAGAACCGACTGAAAACCTGGCCAGTACATGCTGAGTACCTAGATCCTATGATTAGATGTGTATATTGCTTTTTCCTAAATGCATTTCTGTCAATGTGCTTAACAATAACCTGGGCCTGACCCCTAAAAATATGGTAGCAGCAGCAGTACAGGGGCTGCTATGGACAACCTCCCTTAGACTAACTACCTTGAGAGGAAACCAAGATCTAAAGAAGGAGCCCATCCTCCTCTTGTTTGGCAGGTATACGTTAAGATAAAATTCTTACCAATTACGCTCATTATTATTATTATTTTTTTTGTGTGTGTTGACACTTCACATACTAGTTTGTTATTAAGGCACATGAAAGATCACAAGAAATAATTTCTGTAAAAAATGCATTTTGATGAAAACCCTTTTTTTTACTTTCAAATGACTGTCCTGTAAAGTAGTAACGTCAGGCACCTAGACCAGAGTCAATGTTGGCCCAGGCATGTCACTGCTGACACATCTACCCTGTAGACCTATTCTTTCACTTTGGTAAAGCCAATTGTCTGAAATCAAATAATGGAAAAGCCATTCATATCTACCTAGTGCACTAACTAATACCCTACCCTGAGTAGAAGTCAAGTCAACAGTCTAGAAGAGGAAAGTTGACCTTAAGCTTAAGCTGTGTCAGCATCAGTGTGTGTGTGTGTGTGTGTGTGTGTGTGTGTGTGTGTGTGTGTGTTAGTTTGTTGCGTGTGCGCGTGCGTGTACATGTGGGGTTTACTGTGCTCACAAACCAACATGGGGAGAGAGAGAGAGACAGAGAGACAGAGATAGAGAGGGGGGAAGAGAGAGACAGAGATAGAGAAGGGGGGAAGAGAGAGACAGAGATAGAGAAGGGGAGGTGAGACAGAGGAGGGAGAGAGACAGAGAGAGACAGAGACAGAGAAGGGGGGAAGAGAGAGAGAAGGGGGAGGAGAGAGAGAGAGAGAGACAGAGAGACAGAGATAGAGAAGGGGGGAAGAGAGAGACAGAGATAGAGAAGGGGGGAAGAGAGAGACAGAGAGACAGATATAGAGAAGGGGGGAAGAGAGAGACAGAGATAGAGAAGGGGGGAAGAGAGAGACAGAGATAGAGAAGGGGAGAGAGAGAGAAGGGGGAGGAGAGAGAGAGAGAGAGAGAGAGATAGAGAAGGGGAGGTGAGACAGAGGAGGGAGAGATAGAAAAGGGGAGGAGAGACAGAGGAGGGAGAGAGACAGAGAGACAGAGACAGAGAAGGGGAGGGGGAGAGAGAGAGAAGGGGGAGGAGAGAGAGAGAGAAAGGGAGGAGAGACAGAGGAGGGAGAAGAGAGAGAGAGAGTGTGAGAGATAAAGAAAGGGAGGAGAGACAGAGAAGAGAGAGAGAAAGATACGTGGGGATGAGAGGTAGAGGGGTCTCGGGCAGCAGTGAACCGTAAACAGAGAAAGATAGAGAGGGAGACCTTCAACAACAAACCTTCAACATGATGCAGATCTGTGTCTCCAGTCTATCTACTGTATCTGATCTGAGGGATTATTAGCCAGCCTGAAGCATTTACAGCAAACACACTAAATGGGACTGTGTGCACGCAAGTGTGTGTGTGTGTGTGTGTGCTGCTTGCCTCATTATTACAATAATGACAAACATCCTTCTATTATCAGAGCTCCCAATTCTCTTTAAAAAAACAACAACTTGTGTGGCACATGGGGTTTCCACTTAACCTCCCGTCTGTTATTGGAAGACCTTTCTGTTACATCACAACATAGTGTTGTATCAACCACCATACAGAGAGGTGTTTGTCAGCATGTGGAGTCACAGCTCCTGTGGAAGTCAGCTCTTGTGGACCTTGGTCAGGGATCACAGAGAGCAGGGAAGCAACCTAAGACATGTGGCTGGGATAAGGTTGTGTGTGTGTGTGTGTGTGTGTGTGTGTGTGTGTGTGTGTGTGTGTGTGTGTGTGTGTGTGTGTGTGTGTGTGTGTGTAGAGGGGGAAACGAAGACCCAGACTCAGCATGAGAGAGACCTGTCAGTCAGTCAGGATTTCTTATAACATGTTATGTCATTGATATGACAGTCTTATGTAACCCTTATGACACAGGGCTCATAAAGTCTTACCTTTCCATCTGTTTGTTAATACATTTTTTTACTTGTCATATTTTATTTCTATTCTTGGGCATTATTTACAGGCATTATTGACAGGCATTATTGACAGGCATTATTGACAGACATTATTTACAGGCATTATTGACAGGCATTATTGACAGACATTATTTACAGGCATTATTTACAGGCATTATTGACAGACATTATTTACAGGCATTATTGACAGACATTATTTACAGGCATTATTTACAGGCATTATTGACAGACATTATTTACAGGCATTATTGACAGGCATTATTTACAGGCATTATTTACAGGCATTATTGACCAGCATTGTTAACAGGCATTATTTACAGAGAATTGCTCTCTCTCCAGATGACTCCATGGAATGATTTTACATTCCAAGCTGTCTGGTTTCTTTCATTATTGCAGTTGGTCCATGAATGAAGTTTTTTGTAAATGATCTAGTTTACTGGGCTGGGAACATTGAGTACCCAATGTTATTTTGAGGTGGCACTGATAGCCGTTTACTGGGCTGGGAACATTGAGTACCCAATGTTATTTTGAGGTGGCACTGATAGCCGTTTACTGGGCTGGGAACATTGAGTACCCAATGTTATTTTGAGGTGGCACTGATAGCCGTTTACTGGGCTGGGAACATCAAGTACCCAATGTTATTTTGAGGCGGCACTGATAGCCGTTTACTGGGCTGGGAACATTGAGTACCCAATGTTATTTTGAGGTGGCACTGATAGCCGTTTACTGGGCTGGGAACATTGAGTACCCAATGTTATTTTGAGGTGGCACTGATAGCCGTTTACTGGGCTGGGAACATCGAGTACCCAATGTTATTTTGAGGTGGCACTGATAGCCATTTTTATTGGTTGTGTGACACCATCAGAACAACAACCAACCAATCATGCGTACTTTCATGTCTCCCGACGAATGAGGGGATTCTACTTATGCCCTGGGCCTGCCCTGGGGTGAACCGGATTAGCGTTGATTACATTCGTTCTGGAACCAGGATCACTCCTGGACATGAGCCAGGTGCCCCGTTTTGGCCGACCACAAAGTTGTCTCGAAACAAAAGTGGCGAAGGTTAAGCAGGTGGAGTGATGAGTAGAGGTTTTACATGCAGACAGACGGGTTTGCTTTTGATAAAAATGATTTATCTGCTTCCCAATGAAAACTAGTTACAAAAAATCTAACATAGATTTGATGGAAAAAAGATGTTTCTGAACGATGCATCATGCTGCCTTGTTGACAACATGACCGACTGTTGGATTTAAGAAGGGAGCTCCTTCCTCACTGCTTTTCCCCATTCACGTCACAGGCCATAGCCCGGCGGACTTAATCGAACTCCCTCAAAGAATGCTGAATAATGTTGATTGATTTTTGAAGAGGCAATGCTTTCAAAAGTCACACATGCTCAACAACCTTTCTCACCCCCCTCAAACATATAAAACTACAATCATTTGTCATGGGATGCCCTTCTCTGGCTGTAAACCGGTGGTAGAGACGTGAGATTACAGTTTATGTCAGGACTTCACATGACAGTCAACAGCAAACAACACAATGAAGAGAAAGGGTCTGTTTATGACAGTCAACAGCAAACAACACAATGAAGAGAAAGGGTCTGTTTATGACAGTCAACAGCAAACAACACAATGAAGAGAAAGGGTCTGTTTATGACAGTCAACAGCAAACAACACAATGAAGAGAAAGGGTCTGTTTATGACAGTCAACAGCAAACAACACAATGAAGAGAAAGGGTCTGTTTATGACAGTCAACAGCAAACAACACAATGAAGAGAAAGGGTCTGTTTATGACAGTCAACAGCAAACAACACAATTCAGAGAAATGGTCTGTTTATGACAGTCAAAAGCAAACAACATAATATAGAGAAAGTGTCTGTACATGACAGTCAACAGCAGAGAAATAGTCTGTACATAACAGTCAACAGCAAACAAAACAATACAGAGAAAGGGTCTGTTTATGGCAGTCAACAGCAAACAACACAATACAGAGCAAAGCATGACAGTGGGGTTGTATTACTGTTGGCAAAGTAAATAAGTAAGTAAGCAGCCCATAGGGCAGGAGCATAGATATCCCTTAATCTAAAATATATGATTATAAATACAGTTGACACAGGTTTTATAGACATTTTCTGTATAAATAGCCTCTAAAATATATAAAAACAGACCACAACTGTCTCAGAGGGGTTGGGTTAAATGAGGAAGTCAGATTTCAGTTGAATACATTCTGACTAGGTATCCACCTTTCCCTTTCAATGTTTGTTTTCTTGGAAAGCTATTGTAATAAACTTTGTTATAATATGATACAGTGTCAGTACTTGTTGCATTTACAACTTGTCTCAGTACTACCATCAACTGATTTCAACCAGGGTGTGGCTGAGGACTGACAGCATTTACAACTTGTCTCAGTACTACCATCAACTGATTTCAGCCAGGGTGTGGCTGAGGACTGACAGCATTTACAACTTGTCTCAGTACTATCATCAACTGATTTCAGCCAGGGTGTGGCTGAGGACTGACAGTATTTACAACTTGTCTCAGTACTACCATCAACTGATTTCAGCCAGGGTGTGGCTGAGGACTGACAGCATTTACAACTTGTCTCAGTACTACCATCAACTGATTTCAGCCAGGGTGTGGCTGAGGACCGACAGCATTTACAACTTGTCTCAGTACTATCATCAACTGATTTCAGCCAGGGTGTGGCTGAGGACCTACAGCATTTACAACTTGTCTCAGTACTACCATCAACTGATTTCAGCCAGGGTATGGCTGAGGACTGACAGCATTTGCAACTTGTCTCAGTACTATCATCAACTGATTTCAGCCAGGGTATGGCTGAGGACTGACAGCATTTACAACTTGTCTCAGTACTACCATCAACTGATTTCAGCCAGGGTGTGGCTGAGGACTGACAGCATTTACAACTTGTCTCAGTACTACCATCAACTGATTTCAGCCAGGGTGTGGCTGAGGACTGACAGCATTTGCAACTTGTCTCAGTACTATCATCAACTGATTTCAGCCAGGGTATGGCTGAGGACTGACAGCATTTACAACTTGTCTCAGTACTACCATCAACTGATTTCAGCCAGGGTATGGCTGAGGACTGACAGCATTTACAACTTGTCTCAGTACTACCATCAACTGATTTCAGCCAGGGTATGGCTGAGGACTGACAGCATTTACAACTTGTCTCAGTACTACCATCAACTGATTTCAGCCAGGGTATGGCTGAGGACTGACAGCATTTACAACTTGTCTCAGTACTACCATCAACTGATTTCAGCCAGGGTATGGCTGAGGACTGACAGCATTTACAACTTGTCTCAGTACTACCATCAACTGATTTCAGCCAGGGTATGGCTGAGGACTGACAGCATTTACAACTTGTCTCAGTACTATCATCAACTGATTTCAGCCAGGGTATGGCTGAGGACTGACAGCATTGTCTGTATGGAATGTTGGCATATTGGTAGTTATGTTGAACAATTATTGGAATCATTCCACTTAAACTGACTGGCTAGCTAATAAACATACTGTGCAGAAAATCTTCAAATATTTGTTTTACACAATGTCATATCTCAGTACACAATGTATGTAGCCTGCTGTATGTAGCCTGCTGTATGTAACCTGCTGTATGTAGCCTTCTGTATGTAGCCTTCTGTATGTTGCCTGCTGTATGTAGCCTGCTGTATGTAGCCTGCTGTATGTAGCCTGCTGTATGTAGCCTTCTGTATGTTGCCTGCTGTATGTAGCCTGCTGTATGTAGCCTGCTGTATGTAACCTGCTGTATGTACTGTAGCCTGCTGTATGTAGCCTTCTGTATGTTGCCTGCTGTATGTAGCCTGCTGTATGTAGCCTGCTGTATGTAGCCTTCTGTATGTAGCCTTCTGTATGTTGCCTGCTGTATGTAGCCTGCTGTATGTAGCCTTCTGTATGTAGCCTGCTGTATGTAGCCTGCTGTATGTAGCCTTCTGTATGTTGCCTGCTGTATGTAGCCTGCTGTATGTAGCCTGCTGTATGTAACCTGCTGTATGTACTGTAGCCTGCTGTATGTAGCCTTCTGTATGTTGCCTGCTGTATGTAGCCTGCTGTATGTAGCCTGCTGTATGTAGCCTTCTGTATGTTGCCTGCTGAATGTAGCCTGCTGTATGAGGCCTTTTGTATGTTGCCTGCTGTATGTAGCCTGCTGTATGTAGCCCGCTGTATGTAGACTGCTGTATACTTAGATAAGTGTTTCTGACTTGAGTGAAACAAAGATCCACTTAAAGCAACATCTATAATGCATATGCAGGGTCATCATATAGCTCTGTTATAGTGAGAGAGAAGCAGTTAGTCAGGAGACCTTCACTTCTACTATTAGTGTGACAGACACACCAACTTCCAACTCTTACTACTACTACTGGACTATACTTCTAAAACTAATAATACTCTCTACTATTATACTATGGGACTATACTTCTAATACAATACTAATAATACTATCCACTATTATTACTACTGGACTATAATTCTAACACTAAAAGTACTCTCTACTATTATACTATGGGACTATACTTCTAATTCTAATAATACTCTCCACTGGTATTACTACCGGACTATAATTCTATAAAAACATAAAACAGCCCTATTTGGTAAAAGACCAAGTCCATATTATGGCAAGAACAGCTCTAATAAACAAAGAGAAACGACGGGTCATCATTACGACGGTTCATTAGAAAATAGAAACAATTAAGAAAAACCCTTGATGAGTAGCTGTGTCCAAACTTTTGACTGATACTGTACATGTAACTACACTCTTAGAAAGAGGTGCTATCTAGAACCTTAAAGGGTTCTTCGACTGTCCCCAGAGGACAACCCTTTGAAGAACTATTTTTGGTTCCAGAGGGTTCTACATGAAACCCAAAAGGGTTCTACCTGGAACAAAAAAGGGTACTCCTATGGGGACAGCCGAAGAACCCTTTTGGGACAATTTTTTTCTAAGAGTGTAGGAATAAGGTGACTAGACAACAGGGTAGATAATAAACAGTAGCAGCTGCATCAGTTGAAATGTGTATTGGTTTGTTTACTTTATTATGTAGGGGTTTTCCCATTCTAAGGTATGCACTCCAAATGGCACCCTATTCCCTATTTAGTACACTGCTTGTCACCAGGGCTCATAAAGCTAATTGGGAGGCACTTTGTGAGCCCAGATCAATCTCAGTGCAGATCTCCGTTAGTGTAGTTACTGTAAGTTCATGGTATCCGTGACCTCAAATCCCGTGGGAAGGAGCTTTGGTGTGTGTGTCCATGTGTGCATGTGTGTGCACGTGTGTATATTAATGCGTGTCTGTGTTTGCACGTGCATGTGTGTGCAGTGTGAGGAGTCATATTCAGGAGGCTCTAGCTGCAACATGCTGCTGTTTTCAGGGAAGAAAAGATCTCTTATCTCTAACACCACTATTGCTTCAGAAGATTCTCAGAACACTTATGACACACACAAGCACACAGACGCACGGACACACACACACACAGATGCACGCAGACACACACATACACACGTACACATACACACACACAGACAGGCTTCCTAATTGAATTTTCGAATTTCCCTGCAGAGTGTCCCTCTCCATTAGCCTGTGTGCCGGCTGGGAGGAGTGTGTGTGAGAGTGTGTTAGCACCACACACACACACACACGCAGCACACACACACACTCTAACGGCCATGCCCCAGAGATACTCCTACCAGAAGAGGAAAGCCAGCACGGCAGCAGCTCGGAGGATGGAGAGGCGAGGCAGGGACTCTGGGAAGACCAACAACACCAACACTAGCCACAGCCACCGCTCCAAGAAGCTAGCCATGCTCTCCAGGTATGGAATGTGTTTGTAGCACACAGCTCGTCAGGCTGGTTGATTTGGTTAAAGCCAACGTGTAGCGGAATTACAGGACAGCCTCGCTGGGTGCCTAATGCCTTTTTGGTTGGAATACTAGGTACAGTAGCAACGGTTTACCTTCTCCTTTCCCCTTTACTTCTTCTTCTTCTTCTTCCCTCCAGGTCCCTGATCCTCTGTCACTCCACAGCCAGTGATGACTGCCCCAGCCCCGAAGAGAGACCGCCAGGGGAGGCCTGGAAGGGAGACGGGGGCTTGGGGAGAGATGGGAAGGGGAACAGGGAGGTGGAGAGGTCCCAGAAGAAGATCCAGGAAGGACCACAGGAGAGTGGAGGAACTATGCAGGCATCTACACAGCCACCCGTAGGGGCCACCAACACACTCAGGGCTACAGGAGAACACAAGAGGAATATGAGGAGGTCCTTCAGTATCAAGGTATGAATGGGGGTAATTTGCTTATCACATTATGGCGTTTTGTTTGGACATTTCAATTATATATTACATCATAATGTGGCGCTAAGCCAACAGGGTTGCTGTTTGCAAAGTGGCATTAACAATGTATGTCTCCTGGTCCTGAATTATGACTGTTATGCACTAAGTGCTATCTTTGCATTGGCTATTTTTATCAATGCATTTGTAGAAATAATGTGAAAATATTTTTTATGCACATAATAATTGTTAATGCACATCAAACACAGTATTACTTAACTAGGATAACTATGATAAGAAGTCTTAATGAATCTGGAAAAACAATACATGTATGTCAGTCCCCCAGGCAGTGTAGTGGTCAGACATGTAGATCATTTCTCATCTGACAGCTAGGCATCAAGATGGATTAGCATACCGTGTTCATACCGTACATGTTGAGAGTTCAGGCTGTCACTGCTACTCCAAGAGGAAACAAGCTAAACACTCCGGCCTTCAAAAGCATATGACTTCCTTCTTGTTATGTGTGGTGGGTAGAGAGTGTTAGTTGCTCAAAAGGGGTCTGATACTCACTTGAAACACGGACATTCTCAAAAATCATGCATTGAAGGCAATGGGAGATTTGTGAGGGGGAAATGAATAATGCATGTTGATCTCAAGTTAGGTTTCGTCTCAATATGAAAAGCATTTAGGAGAAAAAATATACAACACAGTATTGTATCTGAAGATTGAGTCCAGAGTATGAAGAACTCTGGTCCTGCCCATAATGTAGTCTGGAATGTGTTCCTCTAGTCATCTCTGTCTGGACTGTGTTTCTTGTGCAAATGCATAACAACAATCACATGGCCTGTGTGTCATAGGGCTGAGTGCTGCTGTTGGGCCTGTTTAACTCACACACAAAGACAGTGGTTGTTGTGAACCAGGGGAGGGAGAGAGGCATTAGGCCATAGTGGAAGTAGAGACATGCTAACTTGCTAACACAAGGCTATGAGGACATTGCACTGATGTCATAGAGCCTCGGGACAATGTGGCCATGTTCAAATAATGAATAAATGCACCCTTCGTTCCTTCATCCCTCCCCTATTTGAGGTTATGACTGGTCTGTTAGTCTTCCTCATGTGTCATGTGTGTTATAAGATAAAAGCCTCACGTCTGTCAGTAGCTGTGAACTCACCTGGCTGATTCTATTCAGGCCAATCTTCAGCCAGATTGATGTCAGGAAGTAGTGTTCTGTAGCAGACTGATTCTGTTCAGGCCAACCTTCAGCCAGATTGATGTCAGGAAGTAGTGTTCTGTAGCAGACTGATTCTATTCAGGCCAACCTTCAGCCAGATTGATGTCAGGAAGTAGTGTTCTGTAGCAGACTGATTCTGTTCAGGCCAACCTTCAGCCAGATTGATGTCAGGAAGTAGTGTTCTGTAGCAGACTGATTCTGTTCAGGCCAACCTTCAGCCAGATTGATGTCAGGAAGTAGTGTTCTGTAGCAGACTGATTCTGTTCAGGCCAACCTTCAGCCAGATTGATGTCAGGAAGTAGTGTTCTGTAGCAGACTGATTCTGTTCAGGCCAACCTTCAGCCAGATTGATGTCAGGAAGTAGTGTTCTGTAGCAGACTGATTCTGTTCAGGCCAACCTTCAGCCAGATTGATGTCAGGAAGTAGTGTTCTGTAGCAGACTGATTCTATTCAGGCCGACCTTCAGCCAGATTGATGTCAGGAAGTCCTGTTCTGTAGCAGACTGATTCTGTTCAGGCCAAACTTCAGCCAGATTGATGTCAGGAAGTAGTGTTCTGTAGCAGACTGATTCTATTCAGGCCAACCTTCAGCCAGATTGATGTCAGGAAGTACTGTTCTGTAGCAGACTGATTCTGTTCAGGCCAACCTTCAGCCAGATTGATGTCAGGAAGTACTGTTCTGTAGCAGACTGATTCTATTCAGGCCAACCTTCAGCCAGATTGATGTCAGGAAGTACTGTTCTGTAGCAGACTGATTCTGTTCAGGCCAACCTTCAGCCAGATTGATGTCAGGAAGTAGTGTTCTGTAGCAGACTGATTCTGTTCAGGCCAACCTTCAGCCAGATTGATGTCAGGAAGTAGTGTTCCATAGCAGACTGATTCTGTTCAGGCCAACCTTCAGCCAGATTGATGTCAGGAAGTAGTGTTCTGTAGCAGACTGATTCTGTTCAGGCCAACCTTCAGCCAGATTGATGTCAGGAAGTAGTGTTCTGTAGCAGACTGATTCTGTTCAGGCCAACCTTCAGCCAGATTGATGTCAGGAAGTAGTGTTCTGTAGCAGACTGATTCTGTTCAGGCCAAACTTCAGCCAGATTGATGTCAGGAAGTAGTGTTCTGTAGCAGACTGATTCTGTTCAGGCCGACCTTCAGCCAGATTGATGTCAGGAAGTCCTGTTCTGTAGCAGACTGATTCTGTTCAGGCCAACCTTCAGCCAGATTGATGTCAGGAAGTAGTGTTCTGTAGCAGACTGATTCTGTTCAGGCCAACCTTCAGTCAGATTGATGTCAATAACTACTGTTATGTAGCAGACTGATTCTATTCAGGCCAAACTTCAGCCAGATTGATGTCAGGAAATAGTGTTCCATAGCAGACTGATTCTGTTCAGGCCAACCTTCAGTCAGATTGATGTCAGGAAATAGTGTTCCATAGCAGACTGATTATGTTCAGGCCAACCTTCAGTCAGATTGATGTCAGGAAGTAGTGTTCTGTAGCAGACTGATTCTGTTCAGGCCAACCTTCAGTCACATTGATGTCAGGAAATAGTGTTCCATAGCAGACTGATTCTATTCAGGCCAACCTTCAGTCAGATTGATGTCAGGAAGTACTTTTCCATAGCAGACTGATTCTATTCAGGCCAACCTTCAGTCAGATCGATGTCAGGAAGTCCTGTTCCATAGCAGACTGATTCTGTTCAGGCCGACCTTCAGCCAGATTGATGTCAGGAAGTCCTGTTCCATAGCAGACTGATTCTATTCAGGCCGACCTTCAGCCAGATTGATGTCAGGAAGTCCTGTTCCATAGCAGACTGATTCTGTTCAGGCCAACCTTCAGCCAGATTGATGTCAGGAAGTAGTGTTCTGTAGCAGACTGATTCTGTTCAGGCCAACCTTCAGCCAGATTGATGTCAGGAAGTACTGTTCCATAGCAGACTGATTCTGTTCAGGCCAACCTTCAGTCAGATTGATGTCAGGAAGTAGTGTTCTGTAGCAGACTGATTCTATTCAGGCCGACCTTCAGCCAGATTGATGTCAGGAAGTCCTGTTCCATAGCAGACTGATTCTGTTCAGGCCAACCTTCAGTCAGATTGATGTCAGGAAGTACTGTTCTGTAGCAGACTGATTCTGTTCAGGCCAACCTTCAGTCAGATTGATGTCTGGAAGTACTGTTCAGTAGCAGAACATAAATCAGACTTCATGAATGAATGAACGCTACTTACTTCATCATTAGTGTAACATGAGGACTATGTCACAAGACA
Source organism: Oncorhynchus clarkii lewisi (assembly GCF_045791955.1). Lineage (NCBI taxonomy): Eukaryota > Metazoa > Chordata > Actinopteri > Salmoniformes > Salmonidae > Oncorhynchus > Oncorhynchus clarkii. The sequence goes on along the minus strand of NC_092172.1, from coordinate 33,899,606 downwards.
ATGTGATCCTATGTACATTCAGAGAGAACCCCAAGGTTACTCTAAAGTTCATGAATGAACTCTACTCATCAAGGTGGATTCGGTGGATTCCATGTTAGGTGGATTCCATTTCAACTCATTAATAATTCATTTGTTGATACTGAAGTGGAAGGCTGTCATATAAAAACTGTCCTACAAAAATATGGTTGATTATTGAACATTGAAGGAGATATAAAGAGGGGGTTCCTTGTGCTGCAGGTTACTGTTTCACCCACCAGACCAGACTCAGCCACTGCACCCCACAGTCAGACTACAGCATTTTACCTCAAACAATGTGAAGCCATAGTGGGTGTGGGGCAATACCTTTACTATGGTTCCAAACATGGCTCCTGCATTTCATAAGGACAATGTCTTGTTAGATTTAAGTTAATCATATGGTTCTCTTTAAAAAGGAGCCTAAACACACTAGTGGTTGTCTCATAAAGTTAACTTACACACACTGTGGTACAGTTCATAGACCTATAAACGCTCTACTACTCTGCTATTTGTTCTGAAGCTGTCAACCCGTTAACTCAAGGTCTTGATTTGGTCATAAAGCTGGCTTTTATAACACTGCATAGAGGTGCCCTTGTGTTGGCTCTGCTGGACTGGACTGTGTTGGTGTAAGAAAAGGCCAGGGGTGCCATATGTATCTAACGTCTCAGAGTAGGAGAGCTGATTTAGGATCAGCTTTGCCTTTTAGATCACGATGAATAAGATAATACAGATAGGGGTGACCTGATCCTAGATCAGCACTCCTACTCTTAGCTGCTCGATACATACGCAGTATATGTACAGTGGCCCTAAAGTTATACGGTGGCCCTAATGGTCAAATTAGCTTTGTTCCAGGCAATGTGTTGCCTTAACCCCTCTGAAGATCCATCCCCAACTTCCCTGATTTTACTCTCTGAACAAACATATTTTATGCTATCGTGATATGTTGAAACCATCCATATGAACCATTCAAATCAGCATAATGCAGCTTCATCAACTGAGTGCTAGCCTTTTCACATACTTGTATCGCTCCTTGACTTATAACACCCTTGTCTAATGAATGGCGCCGGAGAAGTAGGCTGACGTTTTACGTGTTCCTATCCAATTGTGTTTTTTTGTTTGTTTCTTTATGTTGTTTGTAACTTATTTTGTAACTTAATTTGTACATAATGTTGCTGCTATCGTCTCTTATGACCAAAAATAACTTCTGGACATCAGAACGGTGATTACTCACAACGACCTGGCAGAATCCAATTTTTCGTTTAACGAGTCTGACAAGCCCAATGCGAATGATATACAGCTTTCCCGGGAACAGGCCCAGATCCGCGTCATTTGCGCCAGAGGGCGGGCTGCCTTCTGAGAATTTGTAGGCGATCGGAAAAACCCCACTGCCATCCATTCTGCTAGCAGTTTTTTGCTAGTTTTGCTCATCTGAGGTAGAGTATCTCATGATAAGCTGTAGACCACACCATCTTCCTAGAGAGTTTTTATCTGGGTTTTTCGTAGCTGTCTACATACCACCACAGACTGAGGCTGACACTATGACCGCACTCAATTAGTTGTATTCCGTCATAAGCAAACAGGAAAACGCTCAACCCAGAGGCGGTGCTCATAGTGGCCGGGAACTTTAATACAGGGAAACTTAAATTGGTCTTACCAAATTCCTATCAGCATGTTAAATGTGCAATCAGAGGGGAAACAACTCTGGACCACCTTTACTCCACACACAGAGACACATAGACAACTCTCCCTCACCCTCCATTTGGCAAATCTGACCATAATTATATCCTCCTGATTACAGGCAAAAATTTAAGCAGGAAGCACCATTGATTCGATCAATAAAAAGTGGTCAGATGAAGCAGATGCTAAACTACAGGACTGTTTTGCCAGCACAGACTGGAATATGTTCCGGGATTGCTCCGATGGCATTGAGCAGTACACCATATCAGTCATTGGCTTCATCAATAAGTGCATCGATGACGTCGTCCCCACAGTCACCATACGTACATACCCCAACCAGAAGCCATGGATGACAGGCAACATCAGCAGTGAGCTAAAGGCTAGAGCTGCCGCTTTCAAGGAGCTAGACCCGGAAGCTTATAAGAAATCCTGCTATGCCCTCCGACGAACTGTTAAACAGGCAAAAGCATCAATTCAGGATTAATATCGAATTGTACTACACCGGCTCTGATGCTCATCGGATGTGGCAGGACTTGCAAACCATACAGACTACAAATGAAAAGCACAGCCGAGAGCTGCCCAGTGACACGAGCCTATCAGACGAGCTAAACGTCTTCTATGCTCGCTTCGAGGCAAATAACACTGAAACATGCATGAGAGCACCAGCTGTTCCAGAAGACTGTGTGCTCATGCTCTCCACAGCCGATGTGAGTAAGACCTTTAAACAGGTCAACATTTAGAAGGCCGCAGGGCCACACGGATTACCAGGACATGTACTGCGAGCATGCGCTGACCACCTGGCAAGTGTCTTCACTGACATTTTCAACCTCTCCCTGTCCGAGTCTGTAATACCAGCATGTTTTAAGCAGACCACCATAGTCCCTGTGCCCAAGAACACTAAGGTAGCCTGCCTAAATGACTACCAGCCCGTAGCACTCACGTCTGTAGCCATGAAATGCTTTGAAAGGTTGGTCATGGCTCACATCAACACCATTATCCCAGAAGCCCTAGATCCACTCCAATTTGCATACCACCCCAACAGATCCACAGATGATGCAATGTCTATTGCACTCCACACTGCTCTTTCCCACCTGGACAAAAGGAGCACCTATGTGAGAATGCTATTAATTGACTACAGCTCAGCGTTCAACACCATAGTGCCCTCAAAGCTCAGCAATAAGCTAAGGACCCTGGGACTAAACACCTCCCTCTGCAACTGAATCCTGGACTTCCTGACGGGCCGCCCCCAGGTGGTAAGGGTAGGTAACAACACATCCGCCACAGTGATCCTCAACACGGGCCCCTCAGGGGTGTGTACTTAGTCCCCTCCTGTACTCCCTGTTCACTCATGACAGCATGACCAGGCACAACTCCAACACCATCATTTAGTTTGCCGATGACACAACAGTGGTAGGCCTGATCAACAACAAGGACGAGACAGCCTATAAGGAGGAGGTCAGAGACCTGGCTGTGTGGTGCCAGGACAACAACCTCTCCCTCAACGTGATCAAGACAAAGGAGATGATATTGGACTACAGGAAAAAGAGGGCCGAGCACGCCCCCATTCTCATTGATGGGGCTGTAGTGGAGCAGGTTTAGAGCTTCAAGTTCCTTGGTGTCCACATCACCAACAAACTAACATGGTCCAAGCACACCAAGACAGTCGTGAAAAGGGCACGACAAAACCTATTCCCCCTCAGGAGACTGAAAAGATTTGGCATGGGTCCTCAGATCCTCAAAAAGTTCTACATCTGCACCATCGAGAGTATCCTGGTTGCATCACTGCCTGGTATGGTAACTGTTCGGCCTCCGACCGCACGGCACTACAGAGGGTAGTGCATACGGCCAAGTACATCACTTGGGCCAAGCTTCCTGCCTCCAGGAACCTCTATACCAGGCGGTGTCAGAGGAAGGCCCTAGTTATAGACGGTTCTTTCTGCTACCGCACTGCAAGCAGTACCGGAATGCCAAGTCTAGGTCCAAGAGGTTTCTAAACAGCTTCTACCCCCAAGCCACAAGACTCCTGAACATCTAATCAAATGGCTACCCAGACTATTTGCATTGCCCCCACCCACCCTTTTACACACCTGCTACTCTCTGTTGTTATAATCTATGTATAGTCACTTTAATAACTCTACCTACATGTACCTCAATTATCTCGACTAACCGGTGCCCCTGCACATTGACTCTGTACCGGTACCCCCCTGTATATAGTCTCTACATTTACTCTGTACCGGTACCCCCCTGTATATAGCCTCCACATTGACTCTGTACCGGTACCCCCCTGTATATAGTCTCCACATTGACTCTGTACCGGTACCCCCCTGTATATAGTCTCCACATTGACTCTGTACCGGTACCCCCCTGTATATACCCTCCACATTGACTCTGTACCGGTACCCCCCTGTATATAGTCTCCACATTGACTCTGTACCGGTACCCCCCTGTATATAGCCTCCACATTGACTCTGTACCGGTACCCCCCTGTATATAGCCTCCACATTGACTCTGTACCGGTACCCCCCTGTATATAGCCTCCACATTGACTCTGTACCGGTACCCCCCTGTATATAGTCTCCACATTGACTCTGTACCGGTACCCCCCTGTATATAGTCTCCACATTGACTCTGTACCGGTACCCCCCTGTATATAGTCTCCACATTGACTCTGTACCGGTACCCTCCTGTATATAGTCTCCACATTGACTCTGTACCTGTACCCCCCTGTATATAGTCTCCACATTGACTCTGTACCGGTACCCCCCCTGTATATAGCCTCCACATTGACTGTGTACTGGTACCCCCCTGTATATAGCCTCCACATTGACTCTGTACCGGTACCCCCCTGTATATAGTCTCCACATTGACTCTGTACCGGTACCCCCCTGTATATAGCCTCCACATTGACTGTGTACTGGTACCCCCCTGTATATAGTCTCCACATTGACTCTGTACCGGTACCCCCCTGTATATAGTCTCCACATTGACTCTGTACCGGTACCCCCCTGTATATAGCCTCCACATTGACTCTGTACCGGTTCCCCCCTGTATATAGTCTCCACATTGACTCTGTACCAGTACCCCCCTGTATATAGCCTCCACATTGACTCTGTACCGGTACCCCCTGTATATGGCCTCCACATTGACTCTGTACCGGTACCCCCTGTATATAGCCTCCACATTGACTCTGTACCGGTACCCCCCTGTATATAGTCTCCACATTGACTCTGTACCGGTACCCCCCTGTATATAGCCTCCACATTGACTCTGTACCGGTACCCCCTGTATATAGCCTCCACATTGACTCTGTACCGGTACCCCCCTGTATATAGTCTCCACATTGACTGTGTACTGGTACCCCCCTGTATATAGTCTCCACATTGACTCTGTACCGGTACCCCCCTGTATATAGTCTCCACATTGACTCTGTACCGGTACCCCCCTGTATATAGCCTCCACATTGACTCTGTACCGGTTCCCCCCTGTATATAGTCTCCACATTGACTCTGTACCAGTACCCCCCTGTATATAGCCTCCACATTGACTCTGTACCGGTACCCCCTGTATATAGCCTCCACATTGACTCTGTACCGGTACCCCCTGTATATAGCCTCCACATTGACTCTGTACCGGTACCCCCCTGTATATAGTCTCCACATTGACTCTGTACCGGTACCCCCCTGTATATAGCCTCCACATTGACTCTGTACCGGTACCCCCTGTATATAGCCTCCACATTGACTCTGTACCGGTACCCCCCTGTATATAGCCTCCACATTGACTCTGTACCGGTACCCCCTGTATATAGCCTCCACATTGACTCTGTACCGGTACCCCCCTGTATATAGTCTCCACATTGACTCTGTACCGGTACCCCCTGTATATAGCCTCCACATTGACTCTGTACCGGTACCCCCCTGTATATAGTCTCCACATTGACTCTGTACCGGTACCCCCCTGTATATAGCCTCCACATTGACTCTGTACCGGTACCCCCCTGTATATAGTCTCCACATTGACTCTGTACCGGTACCCCCCTGTATATAGTCTCCACATTGACTCTGTACCGGTTCCCCCCTGTATATAGTCTCCACATTGACTCTGTACCGGTACCCCCCTGTATATAGCCTCCACATTGACTCTGTACCGGTACCCCCCTGTATATAGTCTCCACATTGACTCTGTACCAGTACCCCCCTGTATATAGTCTCCACATTGACTCTGTACCAGTACCCCCCTGTATATAGTCTCCACATTGACTCTGTACCGGTACCCCCCTGTATATAGTCTCCACATTGACTCTGTACCGGTACCCCCCTGTATATAGTCTCCACATTGACTCTGTACCAGTACCCCCTGTATATAGTCTCCACATTGACTGTGTACCGGTACCCCCCTGTATATAGTCTCCACATTGACTCTGTACCGATACCCCCTGTATATAGTCTCCACATTGACTCTGTACCGGTTCCCCCCTGTATATAGTCTCCACATTGACTCTGTACCAGTACCCCCTGTATATAGTCTCCACATTGACTCTGTACCGGTACCCTCCTGTATATAGTCTCCACATTGACTCTGTACCGGTACCCCCCTGTATATAGTCTCCACATTGACTCTGTACCAGTACCCCCTGTATATAGTCTCCACATTGACTGTGTACTGGTACCCCCCTGTATATAGTCTCCACATTGACTCTGTACCGATACCCCCTGTATATAGTCTCCACATTGACTCTGTACCGGTTCCCCCCTGTATATAGTCTCCACATTGACTCTGTACCAGTACCCCCTGTATATAGTCTCCACATTGACTCTGTACCGGTACCCCCTGTATATAGTCTCCACATTGACTCTGTACCGGTACCCCCCTGTATATAGTCTCCACATTGACTCTGTACCAGTACCCCCCTGTATATAGCCTCCACATTGACTCTGTACCGGTACCCCCCTGTATATAGCCTCCACATTGACTCTGTACCAGTACCCCCCTGTATATAGTCTCCACATTGACTCTGTACCAGTACCCCCCTGTATATAGTCTCCACATTGACTCTGTACCAGTACCCCCCTGTATATAGTCTCCACATTGACTCTGTACCAGTACCCCCTGTATATAGTCTCGCTATTGTTATTTTACTGCCGCTCTTTAATTGCTTATTACTTTTCTTTCTTATTCTTATTTGTACTGTATTGTTGGTTAGTGGCTCGTAAGTAAGCATTTCAATGTAAGGTTGTAAACCTGTTGTATTCGGCGCATGTGACTAATAACATCTGATTTGATTTGAAGAAAACAAAGTTGAGCATGTTGGAACCTCATCTCTCCTGGGACTGTATTGGAGCAGGAGAGTACTGTCCCTGCATAGATAGCCCCCTTGTCCTAACGCTCTGTCCTATTGGCACAGGATAATTCTACCCCTGCCTAGATATCCCCTTGTGCTAACTATCTGTCCTATTGGTGCAGGAGAGCAGTATCTGGAGGATGTGTGTAACGACGGGGGCGGGTGAGGAGGGTCTGGGCCGACAGACTGGCGATAGCAGCCCCCAGACGGAGGACAAAGAACCCAGTGTGGAGCGAGGGAGGAAGGGAGGAGGGGATGGACACAGGTAACAAGCCATACAGATATAAGCAGACTGCTATAATGCTTTATGACTTGTTGTAAGCATGTCTGTGCCTTTATAATGTTTTCTTAAAGGGACACGTCGGGATTATATCAATGAGGTTCTTTATATACACTATATATACAAAAGTATGTGGACACCCCTTCAAATGAGTGGATTTGGCTATTTCAGCCACACCCGTTGCTGACAGGTGAGTAAAATCGAGCACACAGCCATGCAATCTCCATAGACATTGGCAGTAGAATGGCCTTACTGAAGAGCTCAGAGACTTTCAACGTGGCACCATCATAGGATGCCATCTTTCCAACAAGTCAGTTCGTCAAATTTCTGCCCTGCTAGAGCTGCCCGGTCAACTGTAAGTGCTGTTATTGTGAAGTGGAAACGTTTAGGAGCAACAACGGCTCAGCCGCAAAGTGGTAGGCCACACAAGCTCACATAACGGGACCGCCATGTGCTCAAGCACGTAAAAATCATCTGTCCTCGGTTGCAACACTCACTACCGGGTTCCAAACTGCCTCGGGAAGCAACGTCAGCACAATAACTGTTCGTCGGGAGCTTCATGGAATGGGTTTCCATAGCCGAGCAGCCACACACAAGCCTAAGATCACCATGCGCAATGCCAAGCGTCGGCTGGAATGGTGTAAAGCTTGCTGACATTTGACTCTGAAGCAGTGGAAACGCATTCTCTGGAGTGATGAATCACGCTTCACCATCTGGCAGTCCAACTAATCTGGATTTGGTGGATGCCAAAAGAATGCATCCTGCCCCAATGCATACTGTAAAGTTTGGCGGAGGAGGAATAATGGTCTGGGGCTGTTTTTCATGGTTCGGACTAGGCTCCTTAGTTCCAGTGAAGGGAAATCTTATTGCTTCAGCATACAATGACATTCTAGGCCAGTGGTTCCCAACTGTTTTGCTTACTGTACCACCAACTGAATTTTGCTCTGCCCGGGGGGCCCCTGAAATACCCCCTCATGTGCATTTTATCAGTAGACCTATGGTCTCATGAGTCTTCTCATGTAACCCCTGAGGATAGGCCAAGCCTAGTACCCCTGGTTGGGAACCACTGTTCTAGATGATTCTGTGCTTCCAAGGTTGTGGCAACAATTTAGCTTACCTACCAACTTACCTCAACCCCATCGAACACCTTTGGGATGAATTGGAACGCTGCCTGCGAGCCTGGCCTTATCGCCCAACAGCAGTGTCCAGACTCACTGATACTGTTGTGGCTGAATGGAAGCAAGTCCCAACAATGCAATGTTCCAACATCTAATAAAAAACCTTCCCAGAAGTGGGAAGGGGGGACCAACTCCATATTAATGCCCATGAATATGTAATGAGATGTTCAGTGAGCTGGTGTCCACATACTTTTGGTCATACTTCCCCAGAGTCAGATAAACTCATGGATAATATTTGTATGTCTCTGTGTCCAGCATGAAGGATCTTAGAGGTACTTTTGCGAGCCAATAATAACTAGCATTAGTGCAGTTACTGGAAGTCTATGGGTATCTACTAGCATGCTTCATACTGGACACAGAGACATACAGATGGTATCCATGAGTTCATCTGATTCTGGGGAGGTGGATAAGGGACCTCATGGCCAAAATCCAGAAGTATCCCTTTCAGGTTTATTATTATTATGTTATGGCTTTCTATGTAATACATTTTGAACTGATTCAACACGGCTGTTAGCATAGTGCATTATACCTGTCAGTTCATGGTTTTTCTAAGATGGCCGTACCAAGTCTTGTGTACATCAGTTTGGGGGAATGCATGCAGCAGATTGCCAAAGTGTACTGGCTAATGCACCCACACTGCCAAACAACAGTGGCTATTTTGTTGTGTTTAGTTCTCAGAGAAAAGCTTCTGTCTAACTGTGTCTTTCTTCCTGCCTCTCCTGGACCAGTTACCTTCAGAGTACAGACAAGCCTGCACCTTTTAACGGACAGTGTCTGAACGGCCATGCCAGGACAGAGGGGGAGAGGCAGGCCAAGAACGGCCATGCTGCAAGGACAGAGGGGGAGGGAGGGAGGCAGGCCGTCTCCAGGAACAGCCACATAACAGCCTACAGTGAGGTAGTACCACTCACATCCCACTTGTTCTGTTGCTGAAATGAAGAAAAAATAAAAATGTTGGCACTTCATACCACACCTGGGTTCAAATAGTATTTGTTTTACTTCAAATACTTTGATTCTGCTTGGAGTTCCATGCAGTGGGAGAGGTTTGCACTTGGGGACTATTCAATTTTTTCCATAGACAACTGCTATGCTGGCCATTCTAAATTAATACATCCCATAATATGTTCCTGTGAGTCCCAAATGGCACCCTATTCCCTGTATAGTTCACAATTTTTGACCAAAGTATTGACAATATAGAGAATAGGGTACCATTTTGGACCCTCACTATAATACAGATTTGACACTCCACCTGTGTTACAGTAGTTTATTCTCCGCCATCCCTCTAGCCACTAAGTCTGTGTGGGTCTGGCATTTCTTCACATGCTATAGCCACATTCCCATCCTACACCCACCAGACACTGGTCCCAGACAACACTTGGCCCAGATGGAATCTGTGGGGCAGAATATCTGCATTGCTTCAGAAATGGAATGAGTTGAAATGAAACCAAACAGTGCAGTAAAGCCTTCCTAGCCACAGTCACTGCACCGACCCTATGCAGTGTAGTTGTACGGGATAAAGAGCTGCGTAGTAACATTGACAGAGACAGTTCCAAAGGATCAATCAATCAAATTGATGAGGGCCCATCCTCATTTGGCTGAACCGTGTAGAAAAGAGTCTCAAAACAGAAATTGAATAGGAAGAGATGACTTACTCTGCAGTTGGCTATTTGGTGAAAAGGGAGAGAGAGATTACATTTCCCAGTAGGGTCATATCTCATGAATGGATATAGAGTGTGAGTTCTGGCTTAAGAGTTCATTCTACTTCCCCCACTGCTGTTGAAGCAGCTTTCACACTACGTGGAAGGAAGGCCCTCTCACATCTTCCTCCCTCATCCAATGTGTAATCATTTTACAGAGGTCGGACTGAGGACATGTTGAAGCTCTCTCATGCTAGGTCACACTATATCTGACCAAGCCAAGTCCCCATCTGTTTGAGATGATACAGAAGTCTATACTGCAGAGACTCAGAGAGAGAGAGAGACAAAGGATGTGACAGAGAGAGAAAGAGACAGAGAGAGAGAAAAACAGAACGAGACAATAATTTGTGCCAGGTGTGATATCCCTCCTAAATAGCTCGGGCTAATGTTCCTATCGACCCAGTAAGGCCAGCAGGCTAGTCTCTTTTTATTAGTATGTAACTGTTATGAAAGTTGTATTTTTTAAACGCCACTTTAAACGTGTACATGACACTGCAACAAAATTTCCCCATGGGATACAATAAAATCAGTAAAGTAAAGAGAGAGAGAGAGAGAGAGAGAGAGAGAGAGAGAGAGCAAGTGAGAGAGCATGTGAGAAAGAGAGATACAGACAGAGAAGAAGAGAAGGAAGGGACAGACAGCAGGACAGAATGTCTAGAACATGTGACAACTTTGGACTCTGCTGATTGTGTTTTGAACCCTGTTTCAGTCTCTCCTTCAAATGTTTCCTATAATACTCCGTCCTGCCTCTAGCAGAGAAATAGCAGTGGTGAAAAAAGTACCCAATTTCCAATCTTGAGCAAAAGTAAAGATACCTTAACAGAAAATGACTCAAGTAAGTGAAAGTCATCTAGTAAATATACTTAAGTATAAAAAGTAAAAAATAAATGAATAAATTGTTTTAAGCAAACCAGACGGCATCATTTCCCCCCCACAGATAGCCAGGGACACTCTCCAACACTCAGACATAATTTACAAATGAAGCATGTATGTTCAGTGGGTCCGCTAGATCAGAGGCAGTATGGATGACCAGGTATGTTCTCTTGATAAGTGTGTGAATTTGACCGTTTTCCTGTCCTGCTAAGCATTCAAAATGTAACGAGTACTTTTTGGTGTCAGTGAAAATGTATGGAGTAAAAAGTACATTATTTTCTTTAGGAATGTAGTGAAGTAAAAGTGAAAGTAGTCAAAAATATGAATAGTAAAGTACAGATACACAAAAAACGACTTAAGTAGTACTTTCAAGTATTTTTACTTAAGTACTTTACACCACTGAGAAATAGTATGTGTTGTTATGGAGAACAAATCGAAAACAGGAAATTCAATAATCAAATCAGACTTCTCTAACTGAAGTGAGAAGGTGTTTAAATATATTAACTAATATATTCCAGAAATTATCCAAAAAGGCAATCAATGGCCAAATGCAGTTTTAGATATTTTAGTAGCTTATTAGTTCATTTTAATTCCACCAATTTCTTCCAAACATTTAAATATTATATTCACACGTTTTATTTGGAATAATTCTGTGTCTTACCCAATCAGTATAAGTCCAAATAATTCTCTCCAGTCATAGAAAGATTGACACTTGTACAACATTAAATTCCATAACGATTCAACTTTGAGTCCTTTCTGTGTGTTTTTGTAGGAAAGCTCAACATGTGAGCAGCAGCCCCAGTCCCCTGGAGGTCTAACCCTGGCCCCCCTGCACTCTGCCCCCCTGTGCCTGGCAGACCCCCTGGCAGTGACCAACTACACAGAGACAGAACAAACTGGGAACAACAACCACCTCAAGGTATCAATTAGGACTCTTCTGAGTCCTCTTGATAAACATTCACAGCCTGTTTGGTTCTGTGTATCGTCATTATCTTTAGGCTTTAACTTTGAAAATTGTTGTTTGAACGTCCATTTCCCTCCAAGAGTGGATGAATACCTTGGTTGAGTTCAGTAGGGCACATCATTGTAAAACGTTTTGAAACAGAAAACAAAACGTCCAGGTAGTCCTTCCTTAGTCTGGGTACCAGTCTGTTAAGCTAACATTCTACTCCTCCAGGGTAGCACAGGATATGGAGTACAAGGAGTGGAATGTAAGCGAAACAGACTGGCAACCAGCCTAGTCTGCCTCTGTTTCAGTGTGTTTTCCTCCGTTTGGTGCCTAATGAACATCACCCTGGTGTGCTGTGTGTTGTAGTTGGCAATCCCAGAGGTGAATGAGGACAGAGGTTGGGACACAGAGAGGAGAGGACATGGTCTTCAGGGACAGACAGTCTGCAAGAGGACCCGCTCCAACTCTACCAGTAACACACACACACACACACACACACACGCACACGCGCACGCACGCACACACACACACACACACACACACACACACACACACACACGCACGCACGCACACACACACACACCAATATGGGGCCTGTAAGGCAGTTGTCAGGAGTTTCCTGTGGTACATCATTAGATACTATTAAGTGATTTCCTTCCTTTCCTACAAGAACATGAGGACATCATCATCTCTAACTGGATGTTGAGTTTGTCACATCCTGCACAGATGTTTTATAAACTCTGGAAATGACTGGATATAATGATGCTTTAAATTGACCTGGGTATGTTTTGTAAGTCACTTGTTTTAACAAATTTCATTCCTTGCTGTGTGAGCAACTAGCCTTTCCCTGTTTTGACCTGCTTTTGTGATGAGTAACCAAGCCTCTTGTTAGCTCCCAGAGAAAATGTCGTAGGCTTTAGCTCACTGGGCTAATGTGGTATTGAGGGAAGCAGATAACCCAGGTTCCATACAGTTGGTGTCTGGGGTTTTTGCTTGGTCTCTGGATGGTATTGAATCACATGACATTGTATTGAATTGTGCTCAGGTGTCCATCCATACTGGATTGGAGACCTGGACACCATTATCCTGAAGACGCCTGAGCTTTGCGGGAGCAACACCCACGGAACCGTCGGTTTCTTTGGCAGCAGGAAGTCCCAGTCCCAGCAGCTGGAGTTTCCTCACAACCCCAACCAGGTGTGTGTGTGCGCCTGTCTGCCTACCTGCCTTGAGAGTTTCTGTACCTGCAAATGCTCTGATTACAATTAATCCAGATTGGTACTGACTCATTACATTCCTGAGGTTTCTACGGTAGCTGCTGCTCCCATTGCCCTGTTTGTTCAATTTGAGTTCTCATGCAGACAGCAGGTTTTTCAAAAAAGAATAAACGTTTTGATTCAATTAAGTTCTTGGAAGGGGACTAAACTATTTCCTCTTTTTTCGTTATAATCATGACATAATTCAATTATTCGCTCATACAGTGAGAGACCGTCAGAGTGAGACAGAGAGAGGAGAAAAATGTGTATCTGTTCAGAACGTCAGAACAATACGAAAAGAAGAGAGATTAAAAACAGGTGTAGAAATCACTTCCAAAAGCATCTGGAACTAGTCAACTCAATTTGTCAGCCTTCTTCCTGCTTAGCAGAACTTGGCTAGCGAGCGAGGAAAAATGTGTGTGTGTGAAACCAGTGTGTGTGTGTCTGTGTGTGAAACCAATGTATGTGTGTGTGTGCGTGAGGCCTCGCCTCACGTGTGTGTGGAACCTGACTGAGGGTGTTGTCTCCCGTCTGTCCCCCTCCTCCCCCTTCTCCTCCCCCCTCCCCAGCCCGTTCCCCGTCCCTCTCGCTCTCTTAGCTCCGCCCATCTGGTCCACTCCTGCAGTAACGTCCAAGCCTTCATCATCTGTAACATCGTGCTGATGAAGGGCCATGGCAAGGTAATTATGCAGCACGTTTGAACATCTGCTCCAGGAGCTTGAACGCAGCTCGTGGCCCTGAGGCTAATCCATAATAAAGCATCATTGTTTGCTCTACCATGGAGTACTATGGAGTAGCATCCAATCTTTAAACATACTAGTGATGAGTTGTTGTTTTGGCCCTGGGTTTTCCCTGACCATATAACCTAATGGGAAAACTCCTAGTTACATTTAAGCCCACCCCCTCAATGCTATTGGCCGGGTTAATATTTTTTGTTACCAGAAATGAAACTACAAATGACCTCTTTAAAGGGGGTGAATACTCCTCCTTAAAGGTGCAATCTGTAGTTTCAAGTCTCTCCTAACTGTTGTATTGTCCCATGCAGGGTCTGGGGTTCAGCATTGTGGGGGGCAGGGACAGCATGTACGGACCCATGGGTATCTACGTCAAGACCATCTTCGCTGGAGGGGCCGCGGCTGCCGATGGCAGACTACAGGAGGGTAAGAGGAGAAGGAGAGACTCATTGCTTTTGTTAAAATGGTACTACAACAACAGAGTTGATCTCAGTCCAACACTAACATACACAAAAGTCTACACACATCCTGTAGCCTTCCTGGACTGCTGGACCAGTGTTGGTGACCACTGTCTTAGATCTTAGATACACTATGGCATATGGCTAGAATAGCCGCCCCGTAGCACTCACTTCCGTCATCATGAAGTGCTTTGAGAGACTAGTCAAGGACCATATCACCTCCACCCTATCTGACACCCTAGACCCACTCCAATTTGCTTACCGCCCCAATAGGTCCACAGACGACACAATCGCAATAACACTGCACACTGCCCTAACCCATCTGGACAAGAGGAATACCTATGTAAGAATGCTGTTCATCGACTACAGCTCAGCATTTAACACCATAGTACCCTCCAAACCCATCATTAAGCTCGAGACCCTGGGTCTCGAACCCGCCCTGTGAAACTGGGTCCTGGACTTCCTGATGGGCCGCCCCCAGGTGGTAAGAGTAGGTAACAACATCTCCACCCCGCTGATCCTCAACACTGGGGCCCCACAAGGGTGCGTTCTCAGCCGTCTCCTGTACTCCTTGTTCACCCACGACTGCGTGGCCATGTACGCCTCCAACTCAATCATCAAGTTTACAGACAACACTACAGTGGTAGGCTTGATTACCAACAGGGCCCTTGGAGTGTGGTGTCAGGAAAATAACCTCTCACTCAACGTCAACAAAACAAATGTCTCTCTCTCTCTCTCTCTCTCTCTGTGTGTGTCTCTCTGTCTCTCTGTCTCTCTGTCTCTCTGTCTCTCTGTCTCTCTGTCTCTCTGTCTCTTAGGGGATGAGATCCTGGAGTTGAATGGAGAGTCTCTACATGGACTAACTCATGAGGATGCACTACAGAGATTCAAAGTAAGACTGCAACACCACAACAAATCATCATATTACAACATTATTACAGCCATATTACAACATTATTACAGCCATATTACATTATTACAGCCATAATACAACATTATTACAGCCATTATACAACATTATTACAGCCATATTACAACATTATTACAGCCATATTACAACATTATTACAGCCATATTACAACATTATTACAGCCATATTACAACATTATTACAGCCATAATACAGCATTATTACAGTCATTATACAACATTATTACAGCCATTATACAACATTAATACAGCCATTATACAACATTATTACAGCCATTATACAACATTATTACAGCCATTATACAACATTATTACAGCCATAATACAACATTATTACAGCCATAATACAACATTATTACAGCCATTATACAACATTATTACAGCCATTATACAACATTATTACAGCCATAATACAACATTATTACAGCCATTATACAACATTATTACAGCCATTATACAACATTATTACAGCCATATTACAACATTATTACAGCCATAATACATTATTACAGCCATAATACAACATTATTACAGCCATTATACAACATTATTACAGCCATTATACAACATTATTACAGCCATTATACAACATTATTACAGCCATAATACAACATTATTAAAGCCATAATACAACATTATTACAGCCATTATACATTATTACAGCCATATTACAACATGATGGAGTTAAAAGGATCCCTTTTGATTAGTGAAGACAATTTAGAACAGGGGTAGACGACCCTGTTCCTGGAGTGCAGCAGGTACTGCAGGATTTTGTACCAACTAGGCACCACACTTGACTGACTAAATTCAGAATGATCCTCTCTCTCCCTCTCACTCTACTTCTCCCTCTCTCCTTCTCCTCGCCTTCTCCTCCCTCTCTCCCTCTCCTTCCCGCTCTACTTCTCCCTTTCCCTCGCCTTCTCCTTCTACCTCTCTCCCTCTCCTTCCCGCTCTACTTCTCCCTTTCCCTCGCCATCTCCTTCTACTTCGCCTTCTCCCTCTCTCCCTCTCCTTCTCACTCTACTCCCTTTCCCTCGCCTTCTCCTCCCTTTCTCCCTCTCCTTCTCACTCTACTCCCTTTCCCTCGCCTTCTCCTTCTACCTCTCTCCCTCTCCTTCCCGCTCTACTTCTCCCTTTCCCTCGCCTTCTCCTTCTACCTCTCTCCCTCTCCTTCCCGCTCTACTTCTCCCTTTCCCCCGCCTTCTCCTCCCTCTCTCCCTCTCCTTCCCGCTCTACTTCTCCCTTTCCCTCGCCTTCTCCTCCCTCTCTCCCTCTCCTTCCCGCTCTACTTCTCCCTTTCCCTCGCCTTCTCCTTCTACCTCTCTCCCTCTCCTTCCCGCTCTACTTCTCCCTTTCCCCCGCCTTCTCCTCCCTCTCTCCCTCTCCTTCCCGCTCTACTTCTCCCTTTCCCTCGCCTTCTCCTTCTACCTCTCTCCCTCTCCATCCTGCTCTACTTCTCCTTCTCTCCTTCTCCCTCGCCTTCTCCTCTCTCTCTCCCTCTCCTTCCCACTCTACTTCTCCCTTTCCCTTGCCTTCTCCTTCTCCTTCTCTCTCTCTCCCTCTCCTTCCCACTCTACTTCTCCCTCTCCCCTCCACAGCAGATAAAGAAGGGTCTGTTGACTCTAGTGGTGAGGACCAGCCTGCGTGTCGGCGCCCTCTGTGGCCAGGCAGCGGTAGCACAGCTGTGTCGGTCTCGCTCTCTCAGCTCCAGTACTGGCATGTCCAGGGTCAGCACTGAAATGGGGGACTACAATTACCTCAGTGGTGTCACCACAGCCAACACACACACCAACACCGTACCTCAGCCACCTTTGGCCAAACCCCGAGATCGTGTCATGATGGAGATCACCTTGCATAAAGGTCAGGGGTCAAAGATAAGAAGTTCTACATTGCCTTATGACTTGGACCTAGAGCATCTAACATACACAATGTCCTATCTGTCTTCCTGTGTGTGTGTGTGTGTGTGTGTGTGTGTGTATGTGTGTGTGTGTGTGTGCCTGCGTGCGTGCATGTGTGTTTGTGTAGAGGCCGGTGTGGGGCTGGGCATTGGGCTGTGTTGCGTGCCGTCTGGAGATGGTTGCCGTGGCGTCTATATCCACACCCTGTCCCCTGGGTCGGTGGCACACATGGACAGTAGACTCAGGTAAGGATTAAACAAACATTCTGTAAATTCTGAATACACATAGCCTGGGTACCAGTCTGTTTCTTACCTCAGTACACTTCCCAACTTCCTTACTCCCTGGCTGTGGTCCCATTCTTTACCTTCCCACCAAGTGTGCACTTGTACCCTCACTATCATGGATTTTGAAAGGAATCGATGTCGTGGAAACTCCATCCAGCCATGCTTGCACTAATCCAATGCATTTCAATGCATGAGAGAGGGAGTGAACGAGGAGACTCTGGAGAGGACATTACATAACCACTCTTCATTAGTCATTTAGCAGACTGACTCATCCAGAGCAGTTTATTGTTGACACATAGTCTGTGCATATGCTCAACTTGAATCAGTTAATGTACTTTAATCACCACACTCACTCTCCATCTCCCCCTCCCCTCACCTCCCCCTCCCCTCACCTCCCCCTCCCCTCTCCTCCCCCTCCCCTCTCCTCCCCCTCCCCTCTCCTCCCCCTCCCCTCTCCTCTCCTCCCCCTCCCCTCTCCTCCCCCTCCCCTCTCCTCCCCCTCCCCTCTCTCCCCCCTCCCCTCTCCTCCCCCTCCCCTCTCCTCCCCCTCCCCTCTCCTCCCCCTCCCCTCTCTCCCCCTCCCCTCTCCTCCCCCTCCCCTCTCCACCTCCCCCTCCCCTCTCTCCCCCCTCCCCTCTCTCCCCCTCTTTCCTCTCCTAGATGTGGAGATGAGATTATGGAGATCAACAACACAGTGGTGTACAACATGGTACTGAATGATGTGTACACGGTTCTGAGTCAGTGCTCCCCCGGGCCAGTCCAGATCATCATCAGTCGACACCCTGACCCCAAAGTAAATACCCCATTTAACCTGATATACACACCCTGTCTGACCTTATATACACTGTCTGACCTTCTATACACACTCTGTCTGACCTTCTATACACTCTGTCTGACCTTATATACACTCTGTCTGACCTTATATACACACCCTGTCTGACCTTATATACACACCCTGTCTGACCTTATATACACACCCTGTCTGACCTTCTATACACACCCTGTCTGACCTTCTATCCACACCCTGTCTGACCTTATATACACACCCTGTCTGACCTTATATACACACCCTGTCTGACCTTATATACACACCCTGTCTGACCTTACATACACACCCTGTCTGACCTTATATACACACCCTGTCTGACCTTCTATACACTCTGTCTGACCTTATATACACTCTGTCTGACCTTATATACACACCCTGTCTGACCTTATATACACACCCTGTCTGACCTTATATACACACCCTGTCTGACCTTCTATCCACACCCTGTCTGACCTTATATACACACCCTGTCTGACCTTATATACACACCCTGTCTGACCTTACATACACACCCTGTCTGACCTTATATACACACCCTGTCTGACCTTCTATACACTCTGTCTGACCTTATATACACTCTGTCTGACCTTATATACACACCCTGTCTGACCTTATATACACACCCTGCCTGACCTTCTATACACTCTGTCTGACCTTATATACACACCCTGTCTGACCTTATATACACACCCTGTCTGACCTTATATACACACCCTGTCTGACCTTATATACACTCTGTCTGACCTTATATACACACCCTGTCTGACCTTATATACACTCTGTCTGACCTTATATACACACCCTGTCTGACCTTATATACACTCTGTCTGACCTTATATACACACCCTGTCTGACCTTATATACACACCCTGTCTGACCTTATATACACACCCTGTCTGACCTTATATACACTCTGTCTGACCTTATATACACACCCTGTCTGACCTTATATACACACCCTGTCTGACCTTCTATACACTCTGTCTGACCTTATATACACTCTGTCTGACCTTATATACACACCCTGTCTGACCTTCTATACACTCTGTCTGACCTTATATACACTCTGTCTGACCTTATATACACACCCTGTCTGACCTTCTATACACCCTGTCTGACCTTATATACACTCTGTCTGACCTTATATACACACCCTGTCTGACCTTATATACACACCCTGCCTGACCTTCTATACACTCTGTCTGACCTTACATACACACCCTGTCTAACCTTATATACACACTCTGTCTGACCTTATATACACACCCTGTCTGACCTTCTATACACACCCTGTCTGACCTTCTATCCACACCCTGTCTGACCTTATATACACACCCTGTCTGACCTTATATACACACCCTGTCTGACCTTACATACACACCCTGTCTGACCTTATATACACACCCTGTCTGACGTTACATACACACCCTGTCTGACCTTACATACACACCCTGTCTGATCTTACATACACAACCTGTCTGACCTTACATACACACCCTGTCTGACCTTACATACACACCCTGTCTGACCTTATATACACACTCTGTCTGACCTTACATACACACCCTGTCTGGCCTTAATTATTGGTCTCCCGAGTGGTGCACTCCCAAGTGGTGCACTGCATCTCAGTGCTAGAGGCGACACTACCGACCCTGGTTCAATCCCAGTCTGTATCACAGCTGGCCATTATCGGGAGTCTCATAACGCGGTGCACAATTGGCCCAGTATCGTCCGGGCTGGGGGAGGGTTTGGCTGGGGTAGGCTGTCATTGTAAATAAGAATTGGTTCTTAACTGACTTGCCTAGTTCAATAAAGCTTCAATAAAAAAATGTCAAATATACTGTACACACACTGTCTGGCCTTAAAAATACTAGTTTACTGTGGTACAGATGCATATGTGTGTGTGTGTTAAATGCAATGTGCCTGTGTGTATCTTTAGGTGTCAGAGCAGCAGCTGAACGATGCCATAGCCCAGGCTGTAGAGACCAGCCAACTAAAGCAGGACGCCAGTCAGTGGAGTATAGACGGTAACAACCTTTATCAACTCAGTGGAGTATAGACAGTAACAACCTTTATCAACTCAGTGGAGTATAGACAGTAACAACCTTTATCAACTCAGTGGAGTATAGACAGTAACAACCTTTATCAACTCAGTGGAGTATAGACAGTAACAACCTTTATTAACTCAGTGGAGTATAGACAGTAACAACCTTTATCAACTCAGTGGAGTATAGACAGTAACAACCTTTATCAACTCAGTGGAGTATAGACAGTAACAACCTTTACCAACTCAGTGGAGTATAGACAGTAACAACCTTTATCAACTCAGTGGAGTATAGACAGTAACAACCTTTATTAACTCAGTGGAGTATAGACAGTAACAACCTTTATTAACTCAGTGGAGTATAGACAGTAACAACCTTTATTAACTCAGTGGAGTATAGACAGTAACAACCTTTATCAACTCAGTGGAGTATAGACAGTAACAACCTTTACCAACACAGTGGAGTATAGACAGTAACAACCTTTACCAACTCAGTGGAGTATAGACAGTAACAACCTTTATCAACTCAGTGGAGTATAGACAGTAACAACCTTTATCAACTCAGTGGAGTATAGACAGTAACAACCTTTATTAACTCAGTGGAGTATAGACAGTAACAACCTTTATCAACTCAGTGGAGTATAGACAGTAACAACCTTTATTAACTCAGTGGAGTATAGACAGTAACAACCTTTATCAACTCAGTGGAGTATAGACAGTAACAACCTTTATCAACTCAGTGGAGTATAGACAGTAACAACCTTTATCAACTCAGTGGAGTATAGACAGTAACAACCTTTATCAACTCAGTGGAGTATAGACAGTAACAACCTTTATCAACTCAGTGGAGTATAGACAGTAACAACCTTTATCAACTCAGTGGAGTATAGACAGTAACAACCTTTACCAACACAGTGGAGTATAGACAGTAACAACCTGTATCAACTCAGTGGAGTATAGACAGTAACAACCTTTATCAACTCAGTGGAGTATAGACAGTAACAACCTTTATTAACTCAGTGGAGTATAGACAGTAACAACCTTTATCAACTCAGTGGAGTATAGACAGTAACAACCTTTACCAACACAGTGGAGTATAGACAGTAACAACCTTTAACAACTCAGTGGAGTATAGACAGTAACAACCTTTACCAACTCAGTGGAGTATAGACAGTAACAACCTTTATCAACTCAGTGGAGTATAGACAGTAACAACCTTTATTAACTCAGTGGAGTATAGACAGTAACAACCTGTATCAACTCAGTGGAGTATAGACAGTAACAACCTTTACCAACACAGTGGAGTATAGACAGTAACAACCTTTATCAACTCAGTGGAGTATAGACAGTAACAACCTTTATTAACTCAGTGGAGTATAGACAGTAACAACCTTTACCAACTCAGTGGAGTATAGACAGTAACAACCTTTATTAACTCAGTGGAGTATAGACAGTAACAACCTTTATCAACTCAGTGGAGTATAGACAGTAACAACCTTTATCAACTCAGTGGAGTATAGACAGTAACAACCTTTATTAACTCAGTGGAGTATAGACAGTAACAACCTTTATTAACTCAGTGGAGTATAGACAGTAACAACCTTTATTAACTCAGTGGAGTATAGACAGTAACAACCTGTATCAACTCAGTGGAGTATAGACAGTAACAACCTTTACAAACACAGTGGAGTATAGACAGTAACAACCTTTATCAACTCAGTGGAGTATAGACAGTAACAACCTTTATTAACTCAGTGGAGTATAGACAGTAACAACCTTTATTAACTCAGTGGAGTATAGACAGTAACAACCTTTATCAACTCAGTGGAGTATAGACAGTAACAACCTTTATTAACTCAGTGGAGTATAGACAGTAACAACCTTTATCAACTCAGTGGAGTATAGACAGTAACAACCTTTATCAACTCAGTGGAGTATAGACAGTAACAACCTTTATCAACTCAGTGGAGTATAGACAGTAACAACCTTTATCAACTCAGTGGAGTATAGACAGTAACAACCTTTATCAACTCAGTGGAGTATAGACAGTAACAACCTTTATCAACTCAGTGGAGTATAGACAGTAACAACCTTTACCAACACAGTGGAGTATAGACAGTAACAACCTGTATCAACTCAGTGGAGTATAGACAGTAACAACCTTTATCAACTCAGTGGAGTATAGACAGTAACAACCTTTATCAACTCAGTGGAGTATAGACAGTAACAACCTTTATTAACTCAGTGGAGTATAGACAGTAACAACCTTTATCAACTCAGTGGAGTATAGACAGTAACAACCTTTACCAACACAGTGGAGTATAGACAGTAACAACCTTTAACAACTCAGTGGAGTATAGACAGTAACAACCTTTACCAACTCAGTGGAGTATAGACAGTAACAACCTTTATCAACTCAGTGGAGTATAGACAGTAACAACCTTTATTAACTCAGTGGAGTATAGACAGTAACAACCTGTATCAACTCAGTGGAGTATAGACAGTAACAACCTTTACCAACACAGTGGAGTATAGACAGTAACAACCTTTATCAACTCAGTGGAGTATAGACAGTAACAACCTTTATTAACTCAGTGGAGTATAGACAGTAACAACCTTTACCAACTCAGTGGAGTATAGACAGTAACAACCTTTATTAACTCAGTGGAGTATAGACAGTAACAACCTTTATCAACTCAGTGGAGTATAGACAGTAACAACCTTTATCAACTCAGTGGAGTATAGACAGTAACAACCTTTATTAACTCAGTGGAGTATAGACAGTAACAACCTTTATTAACTCAGTGGAGTATAGACAGTAACAACCTTTATTAACTCAGTGGAGTATAGACAGTAACAACCTGTATCAACTCAGTGGAGTATAGACAGTAACAACCTTTACCAACACAGTGGAGTATAGACAGTAACAACCTTTATCAACTCAGTGGAGTATAGACAGTAACAACCTTTATTAACTCAGTGGAGTATAGACAGTAACAACCTTTATTAACTCAGTGGAGTATAGACAGTAACAACCTTTATCAATTCTCAGCTAGTTCAGCTTCGTCAGATGATAATGCACCACATTACCTTCTGTAATATTACTGCGTTGTGTTTCATCAGGATAAATTAATGTCTCTCACGTCCTTTCTCTTTCTCTCACCTACCTACCTACCTACCTACCTACCTACCTACCTACCTACCTACCTACCTACCTACCTACCTACCTACCTGCCTACCTACCTACCTACCTACCTACCTACCTACCTACCTACCTACCTACCTACCTACCTTTCTTTCTTTCTTTCTTTCTTTCTATCTGGTCTCTCTCTGTGACCTCTTAACCCCAGGCCTGCGTAGGTCTGACCCCTGCTCCCACTCCAGAGGGAAGTGTGAGCTCTGTGTGGCGAGGAGCTTCAGCCAACTGACTGCCCGGCGAGCCCAGAAGAACATGACCCGCTCCTGTAGTGACAGCAACACATACAACCAGAACCACCATCATAACCATCAGCACAACCGCTGCCCCGGATCAGGAACCAACCTGGTTAATGGTCAAACCCTGACTATACCCAACCACAACCACAACATGCACCATCATCTGATGGAAAGGGTCCACAGCCTCGACATCCCCATGGTAACTCAACACAACCAAGCATCCCAGAATAATCTGTCATGGTTCTAGAGGTTCAAATACCTCTTTGTCTCATTGGTGTTGGAGATCTAGGGGTCATGGTTCTAGGGTCCTTATCCGTCTTGATCTCATGGTTCTAGGGGTCCACGCCTGAGCCCTGGTGTGATAACAGACTGTCTGCATTGGTCTACCCTGTCCCTGATGACGACTATAACGTTCCCTACAACTCCCCAGCAGCCAACCTCTCCTGCCAGCGCACGTTAGACCTGGCCACAAGGGGAAATAAGGTAGCTTAACTCCAGACGTTTCCATACAAGCTTTTGGAAGGCCACACTTTAGGCACCAAATGGAAGAATAATGCACTGAAACAGGCTGGGACTACCTGGACTTGTCCAATAAGAAATGTTTATATAACACATATTTTCCTAATCTGACCCTAGAACAGGCCCAAAGCCCTGGCACCTCCAAGGAGGTACTGCCGACACCAGGACGTCACTAGTGAGGAGGGGGCCCCTGGGGGCCTGCCAGACTCCAATGTTTCCAGTAGAGGCTCCCCTGTTAAAGAGGACGGATGGAGTCCCACACATACCAACTGTCAGGTAGGGAGACAACATTATTTACACCTATTTACAATGATTGTCTGGTTTCTCCCACTTGGTGCCTAATGAACACAACCCACTAGTGCAGAAAAGGACAGCATCTGACATAATCTCACTGTTTTTCAATTTTTTTGTTCCCAAGTAATATGCTTAAAGATGCTGAATGTACTAAGTATACACTTATCTAACCAGGCATATTGACTTAAACATGTATTACTGTGGATGGATGGATGAATATTGTAAGCAGGTTTGAGCTTTTTTTAAATAATGAATTTGAATCGATGGATCAAAATAATGTAAATGTCGATGCATCTCAACAGGACTTTAGCAGCATGATATGACTGGTTGTCATTCATACTGCCGTACATCTGAGGAAGAGCTAGACTGCATGCTTCTATTGCCCATAAATGGTAGCTACTGTAGGGAAGAAGGGGGCGTGATCAAAATCTCTGTAAAACAGAGTTGCGTAGTCTCCATGCATCAGGCATCAGCTGTGGTTGAGACACGTCACTCTGTTTTGCATTGGTTCTTCAGCTTGCATATTCTCTGAAACCACAATTGTCTGTGAAGCTGATCTGCAGAGCTGAGTCGACTTCATTAAGGCATGCAACGGAAACGTCTTAATACGAAAATGAACGTTTCTTATTGGACAAGTCCAGGTAGTCCCTCCCTGTTTCTTCCATTTGGTGCCTATTGAACACAACAGGACAATGGGATGGACATTTTTATGTTTGTGCTTTTCTATAAACCAATTTCTATGTTCTCTGTTTGTGCTTTTGTATAAACCAATTTCTGTGTTCAATCAAGTTACTGATTGAATGAATCCTCACTATCAATATCTGCAATTTGGCAGTACACCCAGAACCTTGTTTAGAGAAATTATATCTCAGTTTCAAGGTCTCAGCTTAGAGAAGAAGCCTCGTGAGGTATTGGTCTGTCACATGCATGAAACAAACAATAAGCTAAACCATGCAAATAGAACTTGTCAGTACATAAGGGAACTAATCAAATCAAATCAAATCAAATTTATTTATATAGCCCTTCGTACATCAGCTGATATCTCAAAGTGCTGTACAGAAACCCAGCCTAAAACCCCAAACAGCAAGCAATGCAGGTGTAGAAGCACGGTGGCTAGGAAAAACTCCCTAGAAAGGCCAAAACCTAGGAAGAAACCTAGAGAGGAACCAGGCTATGTGGGACTGCCCTGTTAGAGCTTACTTCAGATTGCTACTATATGTATCTAAGTTTGACTGGGACCTCTCCAACCTGCTGACAATAAAGAGTGATTCACTTCAGATTGCTACAATATGTATTTAAGTCTGACTGGGACCTCTCCAACCTGCTGACAATAAAGAGTGATTCACTTCAGATTGACTTTGAGTGTCCCTGTGTAAGAATTTCCACAATTACAACATTAGACATTAGTGCAGAGAAGGATAACATTAGACATTAGTGCAGAGAAGGATAACATTAGACATTAGTGCAGAGAAGGATAACATTAGACATTAGTGCAGAGAAGGATAACATTAGACATAGACACTGTTTTTATTTTTCTCTGTCTGTAAGCAATATGCTAAAACATGCTGAATTGACTAAATACAGTATGCTAATATAATTAGCCTCTAACTAATGTGTATTGTCCCATGTGTTGTTTCTGCATCCACACCTACATGCTTCCAGCTTGTTAGCAGTGTGTACAAGGCTTTGAGAAAGATCATAAGACTACTGTGTAGAAATGTACGTGGAACCGTTTCATACTCCTGAATGTGTGTTGGTGAATGTTTTGCATGGAGATGACTTTGGACTGAGAATGGTGCTTTTTCAAATAGAAAACATGAACATACCAGTGATACCTTTACATTTTTGTTTACAGAATGTCGTACATTCATGCCTTTGAACGGGCATGGATGGACAAATATGACACCTCTTCCCTATGTATCCTGTCCCTGAAACATCCAATCTTAAACCTGTCTCACAATGCAAGCTTTTATAGTAAGGATGGCTTCTCTCCGTTCTGGAAGTATTTGCTTGTGTGTTTGTAAGTGACTCACCTGTAATTCTGGAAGATGCTTGTGTTATACCCACATCAGGCATGAAGCTATTGGATATCATAGAATGGCCTTGCCTTGGCACTGTGTGTGGTTCTGCATCTGGTCGTTGTGAGTGTGATGGATGGATGCATGTCCATGTGAAGTGGTGAAGGGTAACGGGCGCTAGTAAATGCAGGGTGAATTACTACACCTTTCTGCGGTCAGAGGCTGAGTGGTGCGCTCAACCTTTTAACTTCCTGTTTATCTGTGTTCCAGGAAGTAGAGAGTGAGAGAGAAAGAGAGAGAGAAAGAGAGCGAGAACACTCAGGGGGAAGTGGAGAGACTCTCACCCACTCAGAGGCTCGCTCTGCTGCCATCACCGACTGCCCTCGATACTCATCCTGCACAGAAGACAGACTACACACAGGTATTGTATGGGAACCTCAATACTTTCTTTTGTCGTTCTCATTCAATTTCCAAAAATGTATGAGTACACCATTTGTAAATACAGAGCTAACAGTCAAATATACAGTTATTTGAGACACCTATTGGGGCCATTGGCAGTTAATTTTCAGTTTGTTTTCTGAAAGACAACATGTTATATAGTTGTGAACGCCATCTTTAGGATCATTTGTTACATTGTGACGTTTAATGGCACCACAACTTACTATATAACATTACTAGTAAAGCAGAAAGCTGTGCAGGTATGAATTATTTATTTTAATGAGGGCAGTGTGAGTTTAGCTCCTTATGAAGTACTTGTATCTCTCCTCCTCTGAGACTGTGTTTCCTGTGTTGTCTGTGTTCAGGTGCTGAATCTGCCTTCCACCTCTGCTCCCAGAGTAAGAGGCCGGGCCTGAGGAGGCAGGGCCGCGTGGAGCAGCTCCCCCCAGAAAAGCTTCACGACCCCTGGGTTAGGATCTCCGACAGCGCCCCTGATCTTGGAGGTCCTGAAGACCCCCATCAGAACCAGAGTCTGACTCATCCGAGCACACACCGTCACAACACACACTCCCACAGTAGCACACACCAACAACAAGCACGCCATCTCAGCTCACACCACGACGCCACACACACTCCATTCCAAACCGACAGACACCCCAACGACACACACTCCCCAGTCGCCATGAGCCAACCGAGTGAGTTTCCCGAGCTTCCTGAACTCAACTGTACTTCCACCCACCACACCGCCCCAGACCCCACCACCCCCTCCACCCCTGCCTCCCTAATCTCCACCCCCAGCCCAAGGACTGAGGACCCCCCAGGGGTGAGGAAGGGCCCCCCAGTTGCCCCCAAGCCTGTGTGGAACCGTCAGAGCCTCAGGAGTATTAGGAATGGGAGGCCCCAGGCTGAGCTGGCCAAACCCCTGGACATCAGAGGCGGTGGAACGTACGTAGTCTTTCTCCATAACATTTCTCCTTTATCTTGTGTTTTATGCAAATGTAGCGGAGGCGGTTCAGTCTTGCCTGAGATCTGAAGACTTGTGTTAGCGCCTAAAGTGTAGGCTTTTATTTCAGGCGGTTGAGGTGGTGTTGAAGGGTATAGGTAACCTGGGTTTGATTCCCAGTCTGTCCATCAAGTATTGTGTGTTCATGAGTTATAAGCCAACAAGAATTTCTCATTTAAATGATCCAGGTGGATGGACAATAACATTTAAAAATGTGTATTTCAACAGCACCTTCGGGGTACGTCTGCGGCCCACCTCCTCTACAGCCCAGCTGTCAATCAAGCAGAAGATCCATTCATTTGAGACCTTCTCTAGTCCTGAGGGTAAAGGTCACGAGATGGAGGGCAACAACAGGAGGCCCCTAGCCCCCTCCACTTCCCTCCCTCTGAAGGACAAGGCACTCGTCAGGAGTGACCCCCCTCTCTTAGAGGAGAATGGCACAATCCAACATGACATGGGCAAAGTGGCCAAAGTGACCACTCCAATCCCTGACGAGGACAAGGACAGGAGGATGTCCTCTTTTCCCCCTGGAGCCTCTCCTCACTCCATCCTTCCGCCCTCTCCTGCCTCCCACCCTTCTCCTCCTACCTGCTTTTCTCTTCTTCCGACCCCCCACCCTACCTCGGAGCTTCAGACCCCAGTGGAAGAGACAACAGACCGCAATGCAGAGATCTCTGACTCGCCATCCCCCGAGGACACCACCACCTCCCCATCCACCCTAGAGGCACCTCTCCCCGAGGCCGAACCAGAAACAGAGCCCCTGGATGGGGCTGTAGAGGCCTCCATCTCCCCCTCGGGCCCGGTGCCCAGGAGGTCCAGCAGCTCCAAGGGAGAGAGCTTTGGTCCACTACAACCACCAGAGGAGGAGGAGGGAGACCAGAACCATGCCCAGGCTCAGGGCAAGCAGGCCAGCCTGCGGACGCGTAGCCTGCCCCTGCCTACCTCTCCCTCCCCGGATGGGTCAACAACTCTACAAGGACTGGAGGGAGAGAGCCTGGGGAAGATACTTTCCTTCAGTAACCAGGTGCGTCTTTGGTCCACACTTTACATTACATCACATCGTCCAAGTGTAAATTGTAAAATGTCCAATTTAACTGAAGAAATGTATGAAATGTCACATAAACGTCATACCAGTTGAATAACCCATGTAATTACTCTGTAACAGGTGCATGCAACACGTTTGTAACTGTCATTTAGTGTGTGGATTGTGTGCACCTGCGACACTTGCCAATAGTTTGCTTGGGAAACAATGTAATTTATATAATATTCTCTTATATTTCATTATATTCTTACTATAAAATATATGTGTTTTGACTGTGGTAAGAGCACAGGAATATAAGTATCTTGTTTGCTAAATGAACAAATGAACTACAGGCCATCCCACTGGCACAGACGTCAATTTAAAGTCAATTCACCATCTGTAACGTGGAAACAACGTTGATTAAAACAGTGTGTGCCCAGTGGGATGCCAGTCTAAGCACTGTAACATAGTCAACTCAGCTGTTCTGTTCTTTTTCATTTGTTTTTCCCTCCATTTTCTTAGATAAAAGGCCTATTATTATCATATAATGTTGTGAACAGATAATGATTTAAGTGGTTCATTATGTTGATTAATGTCCTTGAGACAATAATAATGAATAATTACTACAGTGTAGGCTGCTGATGGGAATGAGTGTCAGCAGACATTTCATTTGAAGTCAATTGACAGTTGTTTCACCCATGGTGTAAGAAGGTGCTATAATGGCCTCTTGAGGTGGGATGAAGGGTAGAAAATAACAGCAGAGCCCTAACCATAACATGTGTTATACTCTGCTCTGCTCTGCTCTACTCTTATCTGCTCTACTCTACTCTACTCTACTCTACTCTACTCTACTCTACTCTACTCTTATCTGCTCTACTCTACTCTACTCTACTCTACTCTACTCTACTCTACTCTACTCTACTCTACTCTACTCTGCTCTGCTCTGCTCTACTCTTATCTGCTCTACTCTACTCTACTCTACTCTACTCTACTCTACTCTTATCTGCTCTACTCTACTCTACTCTACTCGTATCTGCTCTGCTCTGCTCTACTCTTATCGGCTCTGCTCTACTCTGCTCTGCTCTGCTCTACTTTTTTCTACTCTACTCTACTCTTATCTGCTCTGCTCCACTTTTATCTGCTCTGCTCTACTCTTATCTGCTCTGCTCTCCTCTCCTCTGCTCTCCTCTACTCTTATCTGCTCTACTCTGCTCTGTTCTACTCTTATTTGCTCTGCTCTACTCTGCTCTGCTCTACTCTTATCTGCTCTGTTCTACTCTTATCTGCTCTACTCTGCTCTGTTCTACTCTTATTTGCTCTGCTCTACTCTGCTCTGTTCTACTCTTATCTGCTCTGTTCTACTCTTATCTTCTCTGTTCTACTCTTATCTGCTCTGTTCTATTCGTATCTGCTCTGCTCTACTCTGCTCTGCTCTACTATTAACTGCTCTGCTCTGCTCTCTACTCTATTCCAGGTTTCCCATGCCCTGATGCGTTCCATGCACTCCCTGCTCCCCTCCCTCTATCCTACTAGGCCGGGTAACCCCGGGTCAGACCCACCCCCTGTATCCCCTCTAGTCTGCAGCCCGGAGGAGCCCGACCCTGCCCAGAACACTCCCCTCTCCCCTGGCCCCGACAGCAATGAGAATAGCTTCTCTGTCAGGTAAAAACTCTCTCAAAACATCAACATACAGCATAGACCAGGGTTGGGGTCAATTCCATTACAATTCAATCAATTCAGGAAGTAAAAGGAAGTTCATATTCCAGTTTTTCTCAATGCTTCTTTATGAGAATAATTTCAAATTGGAATTTCAGTTTACTTCCTAAATTGATGTAATTGAAATGGAATTGACCCTTACCCTGGTATATACAGCATATTCTCTGTTTCAATGACTGATACCAGACAGGCATACACATACTACCTCTCAGGTGATTGGATGAAAAGGTATAAATATACACTGATTTCACAAGAGCTGATAGAAGTATAGTATGTCTATGGACCTACACTGTAGTAGTGCTTGTTATGAAAAACGTAAGATAGCACTGCTCCCTGGAAGTCAGATTCTGTAAAGTAGAGATGGCATTATATATTATCAGATGGAAGAGGCATATTTTAGATCAAATCTTTTCTGTATTTTGTCCCTGCTTCACAGGGCTTAATGCAATCATGGCAGTATCATCTTTAGTAAGAGGAAGTATGAACACAGGAAGTGAACAAACAGGAAGTCACACGTGTTAGAGATGTGTCATTATGTCGAAAGTGTTAATCTGACTGAAATCCTCTCAAAGATTAGTCTGTAACAGATTGACCAGACTAAAACACAACTCTCTATTTAGTTTTCATACAGTGAAATGCATGATTATGAGAGTAGCTACGATGAACCTGTAATACAGAAGGTGTGTCTGTGTGTGTGTTCTGTATGTGACCAGTGTCAGTGAGTGAGTTGAACTCTGTTTGCTTCCTGATTCCTCTCAGCCTATCTGATCTGAGGCAGTGTACCATTGAGCGGGGGGAGGAGGCAGGGGACTTGGTCTCACGCCCATCTCCGTCAGCATGTGCCCACTCTGTTATCTCAGCCATCCCTACACAGGAAATACAGACCATGATCCAGGAAGTGAAAGCTCTGGATGAGGAAACACTGAAGGTGAAACTTTGTCAGTCTTTCTGTCCGTGTGTCCGGCCTGTCTGTTTCATTGTTTTAATTTATTTGGAGGTCCGTCCACCTCTTCCTCACAAGAAGGGCCTCGCTGACTGTATTAGGATGTCAAATAATGATGTTCCCCACATCAACACCACATCAACACCACATCAATACCACATCGGCACCACATCAACACCACGGTAACACCACATCAACACCACATCAACACCACATCAATACCACATCGGCACCACATCAACACCACGGTAACACCACATCAGCACTACATCAACACCACATCAACACCACATCAACACCACATCAACACCACATCAACACCACGGTAACACCACATCAACACCACATCAACACCACATCAGCACCACATCAACACCACATCAACACCACGTCAACACCATGTTAACACCACATCAACACCACATCAACACCACAGTAACACCACATCAGCACCACATCAACACCACATCAACACCACGTCAACACCATGTTAACACCACATCAACACCACATCAACACCACAGTAACACCACATCAACACCACATCAACACCACGGTAACACACCACATCAACACCACATCAACACCACATCAACACCACATCAACACCACATCAACACCACATCAACACCACATCAACACCACATCAACACCACATAACACCACATCAACACCACATCAGCACCACGGTAACACCACATCAACACCACATCAACACCACGGTAACACCACATCAACACCACATCAACACCACGGTAACACCACATCAACACCACATCAACACCACGTTAACACCACATCAACACCACATCAACACCACGTAACACCACATCAACACCACATCAACACCACGGTAACACCACATCAACACCACATCAACACCACGGTAACACCACATCAACACCACATCAACACCACGGTAACACCACATCAACACCACGGTAACACCACATCAACACCACGGTAACACCACATCAACACCACGGTAACACCACATGAACACCACATGAACACCACATGAACACCACGA
>NC_092172.1:33854250-33861750 GCF_045791955.1 Oncorhynchus clarkii lewisi | reverse complement strand
GTTCACAATGCGGAAACAGTGGACGGATAAGAGACACATTTTAATACAATGTGTAGATGCAACAGCAAAAATGTGGCCGCTATCAGAATGTGGACAACGGCCTCGATTCAATCCGTATCGCTGAAGTTTAGCGTTATAGGGTGATTGAAAATGAAAGGTAATTTCTGATTGAGCCTACACATGGATTTACCGTGAATGCAGTCTCCGCGAACACAGGAACATTGCTTTTATATTTCAATTACGCTGAAGTGCTACGGATTGAATAGAGCCCGAGATCAGAGTTAGCACCAGGTATAAACAGGGCCAACTAGAACACAAATCAACCACAAGCCATCATACCATTTCATATGAGCACTATTAACATACTGTAGTTATGAATATAACATCTATATTCTATATCAAATCATATTGCAATGACAATCAGGGACTGTTACTGTAGAAAGAGGTGAATTTACAGGTGCTTTGCTCTGACTGCCTTCCTACACCCAGAACTTCTGGAACAGGGACCACAGTGAGTTTGAGATTTGCACAGACATACAGTATTTACATGAAGGAAGGGAGAGACATTCCATTGCTTTTGACTGTTAGAAATAGTGTACAATACTGTAATGTAGTCCAAAATAGTATTATACTGATACAAAATATTTAAAATGGGATTTGCATTTTTCATGGAATTGTAGTATTGTAGTATTGTGCTTGATGTTGGAATCATTGTTTAGACCAAAGACTGTGAGTTGGATTCAATCCATATCGCGGAAGATCAGCATCAAAAGGTCAAGTTCATTTCCGTTTACCATGAATGCAGTCTCCGCGACCGCGGGAACATTGCCTTTAATTGTCTATCGCACAATAAAGTGGATCTTCAGAGCTACGGATTTAATAGTCCTTAGTTTGTTTATTAGATGACAATGGGAGAATCTCAATTGCATAGTGCTCGCGTCCTCTCTCCTTCTCAAAACCCATTGGATGAGAAAGCCAGAGGTCCCGCCCCTCTGACCTTCTCCAATTGGTTTTGAGGAGGCCAGGTGAGAGGATGTGAGGAATATCTAATTGAGATTCTCCCTATAAGTGAAACCAAAGATATAACTAAACCGGAGCAAATTTTCACCTTGTTTTCTCTCCTAGTTTGATATTAAGGAAAACACAGGGTGTTTTGTACCAAAATCTATTAGAATATAGATATTTAAAACTCTGTGTATCGGTACTAAAGATTTATTACAATAAACATTATACTAATAAATAATTTAACCCAATCTGTATGTTTCAAGTTTATTCACAAGACTGTTGTGCCAATAACCATTAATGTTTTAAAACCTACGTAGTTATTTGACTTCATATGGAACAAACAGATGCATTTACCACTCAGTTAATGAGACTATGCAAGTTGTAGGCAAAACTCCTTTTATTTTCCCAAAATTCCCAGAAATCCTGGTTGGAGGATTCTGCATTCCCTGCTTATTCCCTTCTGGTTTTGGGAACTTCTGGGATAGTTGAGTAACCATTATTCATCCATCATTGTAATCCTTCATTTCTCTTCTCCGGTGTTTAAAAAACAGCCGGTGAATTTGTGTAGTGGGTTTAGCCATTCCTACCTGTGGTGATGGTAATATAATACAACAAGAAAGGAGGACAACATTGGAACGTTCAGTAGTTTTTAATGCAGATGCTGGTGAAACACAAAACCTGCTGGGTGGAACATACAGTACAGTCCTACGGTACATTAGAGTGCAGGTCAGGATTAGGGTCGCAAAATTGTGGTAGCTCTCCCCAATTTCCCAGAAATCCTGTTTGGAGGATTTCCAGATTCCCTGCGTATTCCCTACTGATTTCAGGAATCCTGTTTGGAGGGTTTCCAGATTCCCTGCGTATTCCCTACTGATTCCAGGAATCCTGTTTGGAGGGTTTCCAAATTCCCTGCGTATTCCCTACTGATTCCAGGAATCCTGTTTGGAGGGTTTCCAAATTCCCTGCGTATTCCCTACTGATTCCAGGAATCCTGTTTGGAGGGTTTCCAGATTCCCTGCGTATTCCCTACTAATTCCAGGAAACCTGTTTGGAGGGTTTCCTATTCCCTACTGATTCCAGGAATCCTGTTTGGAGGCTTTCCTAACTGGGATTTCAGGAAAACTTGGAACATTTTAGAAAAATTACCAGAATTCATAACCCTAATCCTGACCTAAAAAAACATGTTATTTTCCTGTGTTGCTTTTATTGACAACTGAACTCATAGTATATTTCAATAGCAGCCATTTTCCATAGCAGCTGTGCTTTCCAATCAGGAGCTGAGGACAACAAACGACATTCAAAACATACACATCTGTCCCAAAATGCATGATGGAGTACATTTTAAAAACAAGCCACCAATAGACAATGTGTTCTCTGACATTAAAACAGCAATACACTGTAGGTAGGTATGATCTTCAGGCTCCACTTACAGTACAATAACACACATCAAAACAATGCCTTCATAGTATTACACCAACAAAAGGCAAACAATGATTTTAAAAAAGCAAGCATATAGGACTTGGTTGTGGATGAGGTGGAATGCACTGCACTTGTAAAGGTTTGTCAGTTAAGGTTATTATCCACTCGGGATAAGAAAAGGACGTTAAGTAGTGTTTTCATTTCAAAAGGAAACTTAACCACAAGGCTTCTAAAAAGATTGATCTAAAACATCATTAGTATGATGGCTCATCATCATACATGTAGAGGACTCAGCAGGCATGCAGATGGTTGACTGTACATCACTGTAAAGACACCTTCTAGGGCTATATCTCAATACTCTGAGGAGGCTTCCTCTCCCCCTAATAGGGCTGTATCTCAAAACTCTGAAGAGGCTTCCTCAACCAACTAGGGATATATCTCACTACTATTCA
Source organism: Oncorhynchus clarkii lewisi (assembly GCF_045791955.1). Classification (NCBI taxonomy): domain Eukaryota; kingdom Metazoa; phylum Chordata; class Actinopteri; order Salmoniformes; family Salmonidae; genus Oncorhynchus; species Oncorhynchus clarkii. The sequence goes on along the minus strand of NC_092172.1, from coordinate 33,858,874 downwards.
TGCTTGCTCTCATTGTTTCCCTTCACTGATAATTTTTTTTTTTAAAGCTACGGAGACGCACCCTGGCCTAGACAGATGACCATGCCCTCTTGTGCCATAACAAAGACAGTGGTTTTCTCAATTCTATGCTGGTAATACATTTCTTAACAGTGTAAAATGACACACTAGTCACAACTGATGCCAGAATATGGCAGTCCTATGCTGCTGCGCTTCAAAATATGTTGGAATCAGTAGCTGTCCCATATGGCATCCTACTCCCTATATAGTGCACTAATTTGGACCAGTGACTTATGGGACACGTACCCCACTGAATAAAATCCTTCAGAAGCTCTCCTATTTGAGCGGATGTCCCTTTGTCCATTCTTCATTAGATGAAGCTGTTCATATTGCCATTTGCCCATACATACTGCAGATAACTTTGCTTAAGAATAATGCAGTGTTCTTAGTTTGACATCTACATAGAGAAAAGTAACTGAGGCAGGAATCCTTGCTTGAAGGTTAGGCGTCTATAAAGCGGGCAGATGTTAAGGTAAGGAACAGGATAGAGTTTAGAGGGGGGGGGGGGGGGGGGGGGACATCTGCCGGCTGTATAAACACCCTCAAAAGGTTACTGGTTAAAGCTGGAATCCTCAACGGTAAAACAACCATGTTCATAATGCTTTCCAGTTACTGCAAACAACAAACACGGTTATTTCCATCTCTGACATCATCGCACTGCACGATAGAAGAACACAATATGTACTGCATTTCATAACCATGCTGCACGACGCTCCTCAGCTCAGCAACAACAATAACAATGCTGGTGGGGCAGCCAGTGGCACCGTTTCCCCCTACTGCGGATTCCATCTTTAGGTATTGGTTAAAGGGCTGTGGAGACAGGTTAAACCAGAACATTTCAAGTACAGTACTACCGTATACAAAGGACAACAAAAAATGAGGTATGACTCATCCCAATGGAATCCGATTCCATTCTGGGGTTCCTGTAAGGTCCATGCAACATGCATGGTACTGTAGGTAGGATGCAGCCAGTGTAACAGAATGGACTGTATTCAACAGCAACAGTACAAAAGGGAAGGAGGACATATCCCCGTGTGTTTAGGACACTAAATACAAAATATAGATTTCAAATCTATTCTCATTCTTTTGTGATGGGAAAAGGGGGGGAAATGCATCACTAAATAGGAAATGTACAGGGAATATTTGTTTTGGAAGTAGAGTTTGGCAAAATTGACCTCTCTAGATCTAGTCTTAAAGGTGCGGCCCAGAGTGCTTAAAGGTGTGGTCTGTAAGTTGGATTTCCGGTTCGAGGACTAAGAGGCAGGGTGTTTGTTAGTGTACCTACATGAAGAAAAAAAACAAACCAAGAAGAACAGGAACTACATTATGTCCAATAATGTAACATGTGTTTTTTGGGGGTGGGTTCATGATTATTGTTTTTGGTACTCTTTCTTGTTACAATAGAGGGAAAAATAACTTACAAATTGCAACTTTAACATCAGGGCTAAGGTCAATTCCATTTCAATTGCTTCAACTCAAGAAAATTGCACATCAACCTCTATGAGAAATTCATATTCAATCTTTTTCCAGGGTTGAATGAATGAAATTAGAACAGACACTCAACCTTTTTGTAAGACTACACTAGTGGCCACCATACCTGGTCCAAGAGAGCAACAGTACCAGGGGTGCAGGCTTTTTGCTCCAGCACTAACACACCATTATTACACAAATGAACCAAGACCTCAACGACCTGAAATCAGCTGTGTTAGTGCTGGGACAAACAAGCTGCACACTTCCTTCCCTCATATCATCCAATATCATCTCCCTTTAAGCTCAGATAGTGTTTGCTCCAAGCCAAGGCCAGGTGACCACTCTTTTAAAGAGGCTGTACAGAAGTTGAGTTGCTAATTGTTTATCTACATTTTTGGCTTGAGTGTTGCCTGTATGGTTGATATAAAATATTTATTTACTCATGAAACACAATCCTTATTTTTAGTCTAGAAAGATATGGTCTGGGGAGGTGTGCCCCATGCTCTCAAATAAGGATTTTTCAAATCAATCTGTCCCTTTCAGTTAAAAAGCCCCCTGAGGTGAAAAGTTCCATATAGCCTCTTTAAAACTAAACCATTCACGTAGCTAATCATTGTGTTTTTTGGTCCCGCTGAATGCTGGTCCCAGATCTGAGTATCACCTGGTGCCGGGAGTTGGTTATGCAGCACAAACAGATCTGGGACCAGGGCTAAGGGAAGGTATAGTATGAGTGTATCAGTGGTCCTTGAGGGACTTGATGGCCTTGGCCAGGTTGCTGTAGAACTCCACCATGCTGGATGGGAAGAAAGAGTCGACCACGGAGCGAGGCAGGAAGCCCCCCAGGTCCGTCTGGAAGAAACTGAACAGCTGTGTTTTGTTTGGCTCCCTGGGGGGGAGGGGAAAAAAGAAAGAAAGAAGGTTGAATTTACACTATACTGTATGAACAATATTAGACAGTGCTTCTTCAGCTACATAGCTATCAAGACACGTGGTCATGTTAGATAATGTTATTGAGAGAGAATGCTCAAACCAAACCTGTTGCTGTGCACATTATAGATACCTCAATTAGTCTACCTGAGTGCACTGAAGTTTAGCTCTCTACTGCCCTCCTGTGACGGACCATTGTCTCTACAAAAATGTCCTTGGTTCTGACAGACCTCAACACAAAGTTCAGAATGTTGCAGATGGGTTTGTAAACTAAAGCATGTGCACTGTATGTAAAGTCGCTGTCTGATGAAAACCGGAACTCAATTTTTGCTCATTTATATTTTTGAATGAAATGTACTCTGAACAATGTATGGTTCCACGACCAATAAAATGTATTCAGAATAGCTTTAGAAGTTTAATAACTGTTTATTAACGGGAAAATATGGACATTCTTTCAATTTCCTGAAAAGTTTGTTTTGGAGATGAGGTTATCAGACAACGACAATATTATGAAACAGAAGTGTGTCTTAGCGTGTGACTCACCCAGAGATGGGGACACAGATGCAGCCACAGGGGTGGTTGAAGCCCCTCACATACCCTGACTGGGGAGGGCAGCTGGGGTGGTTCACGTGGGTGGCTAACGGACAGAACACAGGGAGAGAACATACAAATATGTGTAGATATAATTAAGTCTATTTTCATTCAATCAATCACATAAAGTTACTTAGTATAGTGATAGTGAAGGTAAAATGCAAATCTCATCTTGGGCACACCATAGCAAAGAGTTTTGCAACGGTATACATAACCAAGCCTTTCTTATTGGACAAGAACATATAGGCTAGACCTAATACATCACAGTTTGAGCGTTTTCTTCCTTTTCGTGCCTACTGAACACAACCCACATTTTGCCATGGATGATTAGGCCTCAGTCTGGGGCAGTGGATAAGACAGTTGTCTGTTCCAGAGATCCCCACCCAGCCAGCCTCTCTGAGGGTTAGGGCTGATGATTAGGCCTCAGTCTGGGGCAGTGGATAAGACAGTTGTCTGTTCCAGAGATCCCCACCCAGCCAGCCTCTCTGAGGGTTAGGGCTGATGATTAGGCCTCAGTCTGGGGCAGTGGATAAGACAGTTGTCTGTTCCAGAGATCCCCACCCAGCCAGCCTCTCTGAGGGGTAGGGCTGATGATTAGGCCTCAGTCTGGGGCAGTGGATAAGACAGTTGTCTGTTCCAGAGATCCCCACCCAGCCAGCCTCTCTGAGGGTTAGGGCTGATGATTAGGCCTCAGTCTGGGGCAGTGGATAAGACAGTTGTCTGTTCCAGAGATCCCCACCCAGCCAGCCTCTCTGAGGGTTAGGGCTGATGATTAGGCCTCAGTCTGGGGCAGTGGATAAGACAGTTGTCTGTTCCAGAGATCCCCACCCAGCCAGCCTCTCTGAGGGTTAGGGCTGATGATTAGGCCTCAGTCTGGGGCAGTGGATAAGACAGTTGTCTGTTCCAGAGATCCCCACCCAGCCAGCCTCTCTGAGGGTTAGGGCTGATGATTAGGCCTCAGTCTGGGGCAGTGGATAAGACAGTTGTCTGTTCCAGAGATCCCCACCCAGCCAGCCTCTCTGAGGGTTAGGGCTGATGATTAGGCCTCAGTCTGGGGCAGTGGATAAGACAGTTGTCTGTTCCAGAGATCCCCACCCAGCCAGCCTCTCTGAGGGTTAGGGCTGATGATTAGGCCTCAGTCTGGGGCAGTGGATAAGACAGTTGTCTGTTCCAGAGATCCCCACCCAGCCAGCCTCTCTGAGGGTTAGGGCTGATGATTAGGCCTCAGTCTGGGGCAGTGGATAAGACAGTTGTCTGTTCCAGAGATCCCCACCCAGCCAGCCTCTCTGAGGGGTAGGGCTGATGATTAGGCCTCAGTCTGGGGCAGTGGATAAGACAGTTGTCTGTTCCAGAGATCCCCACCCAGCCAGCCTCTCTGAGGGTTAGGGCTGATGATTAGGCCTCAGTCTGGGGCAGTGGATAAGACAGTTGTCTGTTCCAGAGATCCCCACCCAGCCAGCCTCTCTGAGGGTTAGGGCTGATGATTAGGCCTCAGTCTGGGGCAGTGGATAAGACAGTTGTCTGTTCCAGAGATCCCCACCCAGCCAGCCTCTCTGAGGGTTAGGGCTGATGATTAGGC
>NC_092172.1:33824304-33854150 GCF_045791955.1 Oncorhynchus clarkii lewisi | reverse complement strand
ACCAAAGCACGGATTGCTGCCTTACTATGTCCCTAAACTCTAACAAGGTAAGGAAATCAATATATCATTTGTAATTTGGGTGAACTTTAGGTGCCATTTAGCAGACACTGTTATCCAAGTGACTTACAGTAGCGTGTGCATATTTTTTAGTAAGGGTGACCCCAGCAGAAATCAAACCAACGATCTTGACGTTACAAGTGCCATACTCTACCAGCTGAGCCACACAGGACCTTTTCTTAACACTTTTAACAATGTAATTTATTGTTAAAGGAGTTGTGATGTCACGGAAAGTAGGAAACCATGCAAACAACGCAGAGAAGCACAGTTTTATAAGCTTGAACTTTTATAAGCTGGGGGAGACGAAAGCTGATACCAGATCTGCACCTAGGGGAAACGTCACGACAGACCAATGTATGACCGTGTGTTCTCCTGCTCCCCAATAGGTGGTGCTGCGGAGCAGAGCGGGTTGCAGTCTGGTGATGAGCTGCTGCAGGTCCAGAGCACCTACCTACAGGAGCTGAGCCGCTTCGAGGCCTGGAACATCGTCAAGGCTCTGCCTGAGGGGCACATCACTCTAGTCATCCGGAGGAGGAAGGAGGATGAGGCAGAAGGGTCTGCCTGAGAGACATCTCACTGTAGTTAACAGGAGGAGGAAGGAGGAGGATACTGAGGAGTTACCCCTAGACACTGATTTCAGGTCAGTTTACACTGTTTATACTTAATTGATTTCCAGATACAATAGGTCCCTGACTACCTACAGAGGTAGTCAGAAAGATCTGATCACAATTACACTTCTTTAAAAATGTGGGCACAATCAGAATGTGGACAAGATCAAGACAAAGGACTCATGTTAGCACCAGCTATAAACGGAGCTATTGATTCTTAAGATTTGGCCACATATTGATTGTGGCCACATTTATTGACAGGTGTCCGCAATTAAAATATCTATTGTGATTGGATTGTGATCAGATCTTCCTGATCACCACCGGAGGTAGTCAGGCACACATGTTGTCTGGATATCTTTCAAGTGTAGACGGATGTGGACAGGGAAACCATTTAAATCATCATTATCCCTCTAAAATCATTGACATGTGGCGCCATCGTCTTATATGTGTCTTTAAATAAAGAAAATACATATTATTTTGAAAGAATATCTGTCGAATAATTTGCATACAGGGAGGAACCAGTAAATCTTGTTCACAATGCGGAAACAGTGGACGGATAAGAGACACATTTTAATACAATGTGTAGATGCAACAGCAAAAATGTGGATCTATCAGAATGTGGACAACGGCCTCGATTCAATCCGTATCGCTGAAGTTTAGCGTTATAGGGTGATTGAAAATGAAAGGTAATTTCTGATTGAGCCTACACATGGATTTACCGTGAATGCAGTCTCCGCGAACACAGGAACATTGCTTTTATATTTCAATTACGCTGAAGTGCTACGGATTGAATAGAGCCCGAGATCAGAGTTAGCACCAGGTATAAACAGGGCCAACTAGAACACAAATCAACCACAAGCCATCATACCATTTCATATGAGCACTATTAACATACTGTAGTTATGAATATAACATCTATATTCTATATCAAATCATATTGCAATGACAATCAGGGACTGTTACTGTAGAAAGAGGTGAATTTACAGGTGCTTTGCTCTGACTGCCTTCCTACACCCAGAACTTCTGGAACAGGGACCACAGTGAGTTTGAGATTTGCACAGACATACAGTATTTACATGAAGGAAGGGAGAGACATTCCATTGCTTTTGACTGTTAGAAATAGTGTACAATACTGTAATGTAGTCCAAAATAGTATTATACTGATACAAAATATTTAAAATGGGATTTGCATTTTTCATGGAATTGTAGTATTGTAGTATTGTGCTTGATGTTGGAATCATTGTTTAGACCAAAGACTGTGAGTTGGATTCAATCCATATCGCGGAAGATCAGCATCAAAAGGTCAAGTTCATTTCCGTTTACCATGAATGCAGTCTCCGCGACCGCGGGAACATTGCCTTTAATTGTCTATCGCACAATAAAGTGGATCTTCAGAGCTACGGATTTAATAGTCCTTAGTTTGTTTATTAGATGACAATGGGAGAATCTCAATTGCATAGTGCTCGCGTCCTCTCTCCTTCTCAAAACCCATTGGATGAGAAAGCCAGAGGTCCCGCCCCTCTGACCTTCTCCAATTGGTTTTGAGGAGGCCAGGTGAGAGGACGTGAGGAATATCTAATTGAGATTCTCCCTATAAGTGAAACCAAAGATATAACTAAACCGGAGCAAATTTTCACCTTGTTTTCTCTCCTAGTTTGATATTAAGGAAAACACAGGGTGTTTTGTTCCAAAATCTATTAGAATATAGATATTTAAAACTCTGTGTATCGGTACTAAAGATTTATTACAATAAACATTATACTAATAAATAATTTAACCCAATCTGTATGTTTCAAGTTTATTCACAAGACTGTTGTGCCAATAACCATTAATGTTTTAAAACCTACGTAGTTATTTGACTTCATATGGAACAAACAGATGCATTTACCACTCAGTTAATGAGACTATGCAAGTTGTAGGCAAAACTCCTTTTATTTTCCCAAAATTCCCAGAAATCCTGGTTGGAGGATTCTGCATTCCCTGCTTATTCCCTTCTGGTTTTGGGAACTTCTGGGATAGTTGAGTAACCATTATTCATCCATCATTGTAATCCTTCATTTCTCTTCTCCGGTGTTTAAAAAACAGCCGGTGAATTTGTGTAGTGGGTTTAGCCATTCCTACCTGTGGTGATGGTAATATAATACAACAAGAAAGGAGGACAACATTGGAACGTTCAGTAGTTTTTAATGCAGATGCTGGTGAAACACAAAACCTGCTGGGTGGAACATACAGTACAGTCCTACGGTACATTAGAGTGCAGGTCAGGATTAGGGTCGCAAAATTGTGGTAGCTCTCCCCAATTTCCAAGAAATCCTGTTTGGAGGATTTCCAGATTCCCTGCGTATTCCCTACTGATTTCAGGAATCCTGTTTGGAGGGTTTCCAGATTCCCTGCGTATTCCCTACTGATTTCAGGAATCCTGTTTGGAGGGTTTCCAGATTCCCTGCGTATTCCCTACTGATTCCAGGAATCCTGTTTGGATGGTTTCCAAATTCCCTGCGTATTCCCTACTGATTCCAGGAATCCTGTTTGGATGGTTTCCAAATTCCCTGCGTATTCCCTACTGATTCCAGGAATCCTGTTTGGAGGATTTCCAGATTCTTTGCGTATTCCCTACTGATTCCAGGAATCCTGTTTGGAGGGTTTCCAGATTCCCTGCGTATTCCCTACTAATTCCAGGAAACCTGTTTGGAGGGTTTCCAGATTCCCTGCGTATTCCCTACTGATTCCAGGAATCCTGTTTGGAGGCTTTCCTACTGATTCCAAGAATCTGCCAACTGGGATTTCAGGAAAACTTGGAACATTTTAGAAAAATTACCAGAATTCATAACCCTAATCCTGACCTAAAAAAACATGTTATTTTCCTGTGTTGCTTTTATTGACAACTGAACTCATAGTATATTTCAATAGCAGCCATTTTCCATAGCAGCTGTGCTTTCCAATCAGGAGCTGAGGACAACAAACGACATTCAAAACATACACATCTGTCCCAAAATGCATGATGGAGTACATTTTAAAAACAAGCCACCAATAGACAATGTGTTCTCTGACATTAAAACAGCAATACACTGTAGGTAGGTATGATCTTCAGGCTCCACTTACAGTACAATAACACACATCAAAACAATGCCTTCATAGTATTACACCAACAAAAGGCAAACAATGATTTTAAAAAAGCAAGCATATAGGACTTGGTTGTGGATGAGGTGGAATGCACTGCACTTGTAAAGGTTTGTCAGTTAAGGTTATTATCCACTCGGGATAAGAAAAGGACGTTAAGTAGTGTTTTCATTTCAAAAGGAAACTTAACCACAAGGCTTCTAAAAAGATTGATCTAAAACATCATTAGTATGATGGCTCATCATCATACATGTAGAGGACTCAGCAGGCATGCAGATGGTTGACTGTACATCACTGTAAAGACACCTTCTAGGGCTATATCTCAATACTCTGAGGAGGCTTCCTCTCCCCCTAATAGGGCTGTATCTCAAAACTCTGAAGAGGCTTCCTCAACCAACTAGGGATATATCTCACTACTATTCATGCTTGCTCTCATTGTTTCCCTTCACTGATAATTTTTTTTTTTAAAGCTACGGAGACGCACCCTGGCCTAGACAGATGACCATGCCCTCTTGTGCCATAACAAAGACAGTGGTTTTCTCAATTCTATGCTGGTAATACATTTCTTAACAGTGTAAAATGACACACTAGTCACAACTGATGCCAGAATATGGCAGTCCTATGCTGCTGCGCTTCAAAATATGTTGGAATCAGTAGCTGTCCCATATGGCATCCTACTCCCTATATAGTGCACTAATTTGGACCAGTGACTTATGGGACACGTACCCCACTGAATAAAATCCTTCAGAAGCTCTCCTATTTGAGCGGATGTCCCTTTGTCCATTCTTCATTAGATGAAGCTGTTCATATTGCCATTTGCCCATACATACTGCAGATAACTTTGCTTAAGAATAATGCAGTGTTCTTAGTTTGACATCTACATAGAGAAAAGTAACTGAGGCAGGAATCCTTGCTTGAAGGTTAGGCGTCTATAAAGCGGGCAGATGTTAAGGTAAGGAACAGGATAGAGTTTAGAGGGGGGGGGGGGGGGGGGGGGGGGGACATCTGCCGGCTGTATATACACCCTCTAAAGGTTACTGGTTAAAGCTGGAATCCTCAACGGTAAAACAACCATGTTCATAATGCTTTCCAGTTACTGCAAACAACAAACACGGTTATTTCCATCTCTGACATCATCGCACTGCACGATAGAAGAACACAATATGTACTGCATTTCATAACCATGCTGCACGACGCTCCTCAGCTCAGCAACAACAATAACAATGCTGGTGGGGCAGCCAGTGGCACCGTTTCCCCCTACTGCGGATTCCATCTTTAGGTATTGGTTAAAGGGCTGTGGAGACAGGTTAAACCAGAACATTTCAAGTACAGTACTACCGTATACAAAGGACAACAAAAAATGAGGTATGACTCATCCCAATGGAATCCGATTCCATTCTGGGGTTCCTGTAAGGTCCATGCAACATGCATGGTACTGTAGGTAGGATGCAGCCAGTGTAACAGAATGGACTGTATTCAACAGCAACAGTACAAAAGGGAAGGAGGACATATCCCCGTGTGTTTAGGACACTAAATACAAAATATAGATTTCAAATCTATTCTCATTCTTTTGTGATGGGAAAAGGGGGGGAAATGCATCACTAAATAGGAAATGTACAGGGAATATTTGTTTTGGAAGTAGAGTTTGGCAAAATTGACCTCTCTAGATCTAGTCTTAAAGGTGCGGCCCAGAGTGCTTAAAGGTGTGGTCTGTAAGTTGGATTTCCGGTTCGAGGACTAAGAGGCAGGGTGTTTGTTAGTGTACCTACATGAAGAAAAAAAACAAACCAAGAAGAACAGGAACTACATTATGTCCAATAATGTAACATGTGTTTTTTGGGGGTGGGTTCATGATTATTGTTTTTGGTACTCTTTCTTGTTACAATAGAGGGAAAAATAACTTACAAATTGCAACTTTAACATCAGGGCTAAGGTCAATTCCATTTCAATTGCTTCAACTCAAGAAAATTGCACATCAACCTCTATGAGAAATTCATATTCAATCTTTTTCCAGGGTTGAATGAATGAAATTAGAACAGACACTCAACCTTTTTGTAAGACTACACTAGTGGCCACCATACCTGGTCCAAGAGAGCAACAGTACCAGGGGTGCAGGCTTTTTGCTCCAGCACTAACACACCATTATTACACAAATGAACCAAGACCTCAACGACCTGAAATCAGCTGTGTTAGTGCTGGGACAAACAAGCTGCACACTTCCTTCCCTCATATCATCCAATATCATCTCCCTTTAAGCTCAGATAGTGTTTGCTCCAAGCCAAGGCCAGGTGACCACTCTTTTAAAGAGGCTGTACAGAAGTTGAGTTGCTAATTGTTTATCTACATTTTTGGCTTGAGTGTTGCCTGTATGGTTGATATAAAATATTTATTTACTCATGAAACACAATCCTTATTTTTAGTCTAGAAAGATATGGTCTGGGGAGGTGTGCCCCATGCTCTCAAATAAGGATTTTTCAAATCAATCTGTCCCTTTCAGTTAAAAAGCCCCCTGAGGTGAAAAGTTCCATATAGCCTCTTTAAAACTAAACCATTCACGTAGCTAATCATTGTGTTTTTTGGTCCCGCTGAATGCTGGTCCCAGATCTGAGTATCACCTGGTGCCGGGAGTTGGTTATGCAGCACAAACAGATCTGGGACCAGGGCTAAGGGAAGGTATAGTATGAGTGTATCAGTGGTCCTTGAGGGACTTGATGGCCTTGGCCAGGTTGCTGTAGAACTCCACCATGCTGGATGGGAAGAAAGAGTCGACCACGGAGCGAGGCAGGAAGCCCCCCAGGTCCGTCTGGAAGAAACTGAACAGCTGTGTTTTGTTTGGCTCCCTGGGGGGGAGGGGAAAAAAGAAAGAAAGAAGGTTGAATTTACACTATACTGTATGAACAATATTAGACAGTGCTTCTTCAGCTACATAGCTATCAAGACACGTGGTCATGTTAGATAATGTTATTGAGAGAGAATGCTCAAACCAAACCTGTTGCTGTGCACATTATAGATACCTCAATTAGTCTACCTGAGTGCACTGAAGTTTAGCTCTCTACTGCCCTCCTGTGACGGACCATTGTCTCTACAAAAATGTCCTTGGTTCTGACAGACCTCAACACAAAGTTCAGAATGTTGCAGATGGGTTTGTAAACTAAAGCATGTGCACTGTATGTAAAGTCGCTGTCTGATGAAAACCGGAACTCAATTTTTGCTCATTTATATTTTTGAATGAAATGTACTCTGAACAATGTATGGTTCCACGACCAATAAAATGTATTCAGAATAGCTTTAGAAGTTTAATAACTGTTTATTAACGGGAAAATATGGACATTCTTTCAATTTCCTGAAAAGTTTGTTTTGGAGATGAGGTTATCAGACAACGACAATATTATGAAACAGAAGTGTGTCTTAGCGTGTGACTCACCCAGAGATGGGGACACAGATGCAGCCACAGGGGTGGTTGAAGCCCCTCACATACCCTGACTGGGGAGGGCAGCTGGGGTGGTTCACGTGGGTGGCTAACGGACAGAACACAGGGAGAGAACATACAAATATGTGTAGATATAATTAAGTCTATTTTCATTCAATCAATCACATAAAGTTACTTAGTATAGTGATAGTGAAGGTAAAATGCAAATCTCATCTTGGGCACACCATAGCAAAGAGTTTTGCAACGGTATACATAACCAAGCCTTTCTTATTGGACAAGAACATATAGGCTAGACCTAATACATCACAGTTTGAGCGTTTTCTTCCTTTTCGTGCCTACTGAACACAACCCACATTTTGCCATGGATGATTAGGCCTCAGTCTGGGGCAGTGGATAAGACAGTTGTCTGTTCCAGAGATCCCCACCCAGCCAGCCTCTCTGAGGGTTAGGGCTGATGATTAGGCCTCAGTCTGGGGCAGTGGATAAGACAGTTGTCTGTTCCAGAGATCCCCACCCAGCCAGCCTCTCTGAGGGTTAGGGCTGATGATTAGGCCTCAGTCTGGGGCAGTGGATAAGACAGTTGTCTGTTCCAGAGATCCCCACCCAGCCAGCCTCTCTGAGGGGTAGGGCTGATGATTAGGCCTCAGTCTGGGGCAGTGGATAAGACAGTTGTCTGTTCCAGAGATCCCCACCAAGCCAGCCTCTCTGAGGGTTAGGGCTGATGATTAGGCCTCAGTCTGGGGCAGTGGATAAGACAGTTGTCTGTTCCAGAGATCCCCACCAAGCCAGCCTCTCTGAGGGTTAGGGCTGATGATTAGGCCTCAGTCTGGGGCAGTGGATAAGACAGTTGTCTGTTCCAGAGATCCCCACCCAGCCAGCCTCTCTGAGGGTTAGGGCTGATGATTAGGCCTCAGTCTGGGGCAGTGGATAAGACAGTTGTCTGTTCCAGAGATCCCCACCCAGCCAGCCTCTCTGAGGGTTAGGGCTGATGATTAGGCCTCAGTCTGGGGCAGTGGATAAGACAGTTGTCTGTTCCAGAGATCCCCACCCAGCCAGCCTCTCTGAGGGTTAGGGCTGATGATTAGGCCTCAGTCTGGGGCAGTGGATAAGACAGTTGTCTGTTCCAGAGATCCCCACCCAGCCAGCCTCTCTGAGGGTTAGGGCTGATGATTAGGCCTCAGTCTGGGGCAGTGGATAAGACAGTTGTCTGTTCCAGAGATCCCCACCCAGCCAGCCTCTCTGAGGGTTAGGGCTGATGATTAGGCCTCAGTCTGGGGCAGTGGATAAGACAGTTGTCTGTTCCAGAGATCCCCACCCAGCCAGCCTCTCTGAGGGGTAGGGCTGATGATTAGGCCTCAGTCTGGGGCAGTGGATAAGACAGTTGTCTGTTCCAGAGATCCCCACCAAGCCAGCCTCTCTGAGGGTTAGGGCTGATGATTAGGCCTCAGTCTGGGGCAGTGGATAAGACAGTTGTCTGTTCCAGAGATCCCCACCCAGCCAGCCTCTCTGAGGGTTAGGGCTGATGATTAGGCCTCAGTCTGGGGCAGTGGATAAGACAGTTGTCTGTTCCAGAAATCCCCACCCAGCCAGCCTCTCTGAGGGTTAGGGCTGATGATTAGGCCTCAGTCTGGGGCAGTGGATAAGACAGTTGTCTGTTCCAGAGATCCCCACCCAGTCAGCCTCTCTGAGGGTTAGGGCTGATGATTAGGCCTCAGTCTGGGGCAGTGGATAAGAAAGTTGTCTGTTCCAGAGATCCCCACTCAGCGAGCCTCTCTGAGGGGTAGGGCTGATGATTAGGCCTCAGTCTGGGGCAGTGGATAAGACAGTTGTCTGTTCCAGAGATCCCCACCCAGCCAGCCTCTCTGAGGGTTAGGGCTGATGATTAGGCCTCAGTCTGGGGCAGTGGATAAGACAGTTGTCTGTTCCAGAGATCCCCACCCAGCCAGCCTCTCTGAGGGTTAGGGCTGATGATTAGGCCTCAGTCTGGGGAAGTGGATAAGACAGTTGTCTGTTCCAGAGATCCCCACCCAGCCAGCCTCTCTGAGGGGTAGGGCTGATGATTAGGCCTCAGTCTGGGGCAGTGGATAAGACAGTTGTCTGTTCCAGAGATCCCCACCCAGCCAGCCTCTCTGAGGGGTAGGGCTGATGATTAGGCCTCAGTCTGGGGCAGTGGATAAGACAGTTGTCTGTTCCAGAGATCCCCAACCAGCCAGCCTCTCTGAGGGTTAGGGCTGATGATTAGGCCTCAGTCTGGGGCAGTGGATAAGACAGTTGTCTGTTCCAGAGATCCCCACTCAGCCAGCCTCTCTGAGGGTTAGGGCTGATGATTAGGCCTCAGTCTGGGGCAGTGGATAAGACAGTTGTCTGTTCCAGAGATCCCCACCCAGCCAGCCTCTCTGAGGGTTAGGGCTGATGATTAGGCCTCAGTCTGGGGCAGTGGATAAGACAGTTGTCTGTTCCAGAGATCCCCACCCAGCCAGCCTCTCTGAGGGTTAGGGCTGATGATTAGGCCTCAGTCTGGGGCAGTGGATAAGACAGTTGTCTGTTCCAGAGATCCCCACCCAGCCAGCCTCTCTGAGGGTTAGGGCTGATGATTAGGCCTCAGTCTGGGGCAGTGGATAAGACAGTTGTCTGTTCCAAAGATCCCCACCCAGCCAGCCTCTCTGAGGGTTAGGGCTGATGATTAGGCCTCAGTCTGGGGCAGTGGATAAGACAGTTGTCTGTTCCAGAGATCCCCACCCAGCCAGCCTCTCTGAGGGGTAGGGCTGATGATTAGGCCTCAGTCTGGGGCAGTGGATAAGACAGTTGTCTATTCCAGAGATCCCCACCCAGCCAGCCTCTCTGAGGGTTAGGGCTGATGATTAGGCCTCAGTCTGGGGCAGTGGATAAGACAGTTGTCTGTTCCAGAGATCCCCACCCAGCCAGCCTCTCTGAGGGTTAGGGCTGATGATTAGGCCTCAGTCTGGGGCAGTGGATAAGACAGTTGTCTGTTCCAGAGATCCCCACCCAGCCAGCCTCTCTGAGGGTTAGGGCTGATGATTAGGCCTCAGTCTGGGGCAGTGGATAAGACAGTTGTCTGTTCCAGAGATCCCCACCCAGCCAGCCTCTGAGGGTTAGGGCTGATGATTAGGCCTCAGTCTGGGGCAGTGGATAAGACAGTTGTCTGTTCCAGAGATCCCCACCCAGCCAGCCTCTCTGAGGGGTAGGGCTGATGATTAGGCCTCAGTCTGGGGCAGTGGATAAGACAGTTGTCTGTTCTAGAGATCCCCACCCAGCCAGCCTCTCTGAGGGTTAGGGCTGATGATTAGGCCTCAGTCTGGGGCAGTGGATAAGACAGTTGTCTGTTCCAGAGATCCCCACCCAGCCAGCCTCTCTGAGGGTTGGGCTGATGATTAGGCCTCAGTCTGGGGCAGTGGATAAGACAGTTGTCTGTTCCAGAGATCCCCACCCAGCCAGGTGGGTAAATGCCTCAACGTTGAATAAAAATAGCCTAACATTTACTAAAATAAATAATAATAAACAGGTCTGCGCGGTCTTCCAAGGAGAGTCCTAGGACAGATAAAGAACAAAAAGAGCTACACACCAATAGAAACGTGAATTGAGTCAGTAGAGAAATTTAGTTAAACAATACATTGATAGAGAAATGTTCCAAAATGTTATTTTATCATAAAGCTCTAGATCTACCGTCCGCTCTAAAACTACCGCTCGCGTTCGCTCTAAAACTACCGCCCGCTCTAAAACTACCGTCCGTCCGCTCTAAAACTACCGTCCGTCCGCCCGCTCTAAAACTACCGTCCGTCCGCTCTAAAACTACCGTCCGTACCGCTCGCTCTAAAACTACCGCTCGCTCTAAAACTACCGTCCGTCCGCTCTAAAACTACCGTCCGTCCGCTCTATAACTACCGCTCGCTCTAAAACTACCGTCCGTCCGCTCTAAAACTACCGTCCGTCCGCTCTAAAACTACCGTCCGTCCGCTCTAAAACTACCGTCCGTCCGCTCTATAACTACCGCCCGCTCTATAACTACCGCCCGCTCTATAACTACCGCCCGCTCTATAACTACCGCCCGCTCTAAAACTACCGCCCGCTCTAAAACTACCGCCCGCTCTAGATCTACCGTCCGTCCGCTCTAAAACTAACGTCCGCTCTAAAACTACCGCTCGCTCTAAAACTACCGCTCTAGATCTACCGCTCGCTCTAAAACTACCGCTCGCTCTAAAATTCCCGCCCGCTCTAAAACTACCGCCCGCTCTAAAACTACCGCCCGCTCTAAAACTACCGCCCGCTCTAGATCTACCGTCCGTCCGCTCTAAAACTACCGTCCGCTCTAAAACTACCGCTCGCTCTAAAACTACCGCTCGCTCTAAAACTACCGCCCGCTCTAAAACTACCGCCCGCTCTAGATCTACCGCCCGCTCTAGATCTACCGCCCGCTCTAGATCTACCGCCCGCTCTAGATCTACCGCTCGCTCTAAAACTGCCGCTCGCTCTAAAACTACCGCCCGCTCTAAAACTACCGCCCGCCCGCTCTAAAACTACCGCCCGCCCGCTCTAAAACTACCGCCCGCCCGCTCTAAAACTACCGTCCGCCCGCTCTAAAACTACCGTCCGCCCGCTCTAGATCTACCGTCCGTCCGCTCTAGATCTCCCGTCCGTCCGCTCTAGATCTCCCGTCCGTCCGCTCTAGATCTCCCGTCCGTCCGCTCTAGATCTCCCGTCCGTCCGCTCTAGATCTCCCGTCCGTCCGCTCTAGATCTCCCGTCCGTCCGCTCTAGATCTCCCGTCCGTCCGCTCTAGATCTCCCGTCCGTCCGCTCTAGATCTACCGTCCGTCCGCTCTAGATCTACCGTCCGTCCGCTCTAGATCTACCGTCCGGTCTAAATCTACTGTTCTACAGCTACCTATCGCTCTATAACTACCGTTCGTTCTAGAACTACTGTTCTACTGCTACCGTTCGCTTTAAAACTACCTATCGCTCTAGAACTACCGTTCGCTCTAGAACTACTATTCTACTGGTAGCGTTCACTCTAGAACTACTGTTCTACTGCTACCGTTCGCTTTAAAACTACCTATCGCTCTAGAATTACCCTTCGCTCTAGAACTACTATTCTACTGCTACCCTTCGCTCTAGAACTACCCTTCGCTCTAGAACTACTATTCTACTGCTACCCTTCGCTCTAGAATTACCCTTCGCTCTAGAACTACTGTTCTACTGCTACCCTTCGCTCTAGAATTACCCTTCGCTCTAGAACTACTATTCTACTGCTACCCTTCGCTCTAGAACTACCCTTCGCTCTAGAACTACTATTCTACTGCTACCCTTCGCTCTAGAATTACCCTTCGCTCTAGAACTACTATTCTACTGCTACCCTTCGCTCTAGAACTACCCTTCGCTCTAGAACTACTGTTCTACTGCTACCCTTCGCTCTAGAATTACCCTTCGCTCTAGAACTACTGTTCTACTGCTACCCTTCGCTCTAGAACTACCCTTCGCTCTAGAACTACCCTTCGCTCTAGAACTACTGTTCTACTGCTACCGTTCGCTTTAAAACTACCTATCGCTCTAGAATTACCCTTCGCTCTAGAACTACTATTCTACTGCTACCCTTCGCTCTAGAACTACCCTTCGCTCTAGAACTACTATTCTACTGCTACCCTTCGCTCTAGAATTACCCTTCGCTCTAGAACTACTATTCTACTGCTACCCTTCGCTCTAGAACTACCCTTCGCTCTAGAACTACTGTTCTACTGCTACCCTTCGCTCTAGAATTACCCTTCGCTCTAGAACTACTATTCTACTGCTACCCTTCGCTCTAGAACTACCCTTCGCTCTAGAACTACTGTTCTACTGCTACCCTTCGCTCTAGATCTACTGTTTGTTCTAGAACTACTGTTCTACTGCTACCCTTCGCTCTAGAACTACCCTTCGCTCTAGAACTACTATTCTACTGCTACCCTTCGCTCTAGAACTACCCTTCGCTCTAGAACTACTGTTCTACTGCTACCCTTCGCTCTAGAATTACCCTTCGCTCTAGAACTACTGTTCTACTGCTACCGTTCGCTCTAGATCTACTGTTTGTTCTAGATCTACTGTTCTAGATCTATTGTTCACTAAAGATCTACTGTTTCTTGTTGTTAGAACTCCTATTTATCATAAAGCGAAGAGAGAGAGAAAAGACGAAAGAAGGAAAAGAGATGTATTGAGGCGTTACGCACCATTGGATGTAATTGTGCCATCTTCGTATTGCTTCACTAGAATAACGTCGACAAAGTCTCTGGGAGCTATGATGCCCATGGCTGCTGATGGAGTGACTGTTCTGCAGACAGTGACGTTCTGTGTGAGGGGGGAGAGACTAGGCAGGTAAACACTGGGCCTCGCTCAGCAGGCGTTGTGGAATGTTCATATAGAAATATACAAAGTAGAATGAAACAAACACCTTTAATAAGCAGAATAAGGCATCACGTCAGTTCTATCCATGACATTTCTATCTGCAACGTTCCACAAGATAAACGCTGGGCCTCGTTCAACAGGACACAACAAAAGTACCCCTCTGATCTGCAGAATAAGGTATGGCATCAGTTCTATCCATAGCATTTATCTATGTTTTCCTACTGAGCATGTCCCTGTACTTGTGTTTGTCCCAAAGCAAATAAATATTAACATGACTAATGGAATAGAGAACAAAGGGTAGGAGTGCTGCATTGGTGTTGTGGCGATCGCTGGCAGGTGCCCTTTAGGAAACCTGCATCAAAACCATGAACAAACTGGATGACACACTTTGGTTGCTTGGATAACTTATTTAACCGTCACGTAACCAGGAAGTCCCATAGAGATCAGATAAAACTCACTTCCATAAAATCCTAAGGCTTATCAACAAAGTTGGGGGAGTAGACAGAACTATACAGCAAGAATGGAGGACAGAGTATTTATTCAGCTGTGATTTGTTTGTGGGTGAGTGAGTGAGGAATGATAAAGAATCAATGGAATCAAATGATCAGTGACAACTCTCTAAAGCAAACTCAGAACATAGATGATGATGATGGGGACAAAACAACAGAATTGTGACTGACTGTGACTACAGTCTGGTCCATTGGTTTGAAACTCAGCCTACCTCAGTGACTTGCTCTACCAGCTCAAACTTCTTGACATTGTTGTCCCATTTCACCCGCAGTCCATTTGGCACAGGCTTCAGACACTCCCATACCTTCTCTGGGCTTCCCTTCACCACCGACTCCCCCTTATATCTGTCAGACACAACACATGTAGAGAGACAGAGCACCACTAACCCGAACTCTTATGCAGTGCATTCAGAAAGTATTCAGACCTAAAATTGATTAAATAAAAAAATGGTCTCACCAATCTACACACAATACCCCATAATGACAAAGCAAAAACAGGTTTAGAATTTTTTGCAAGTGTATAAAATAAATGAAAATACCTTATTTACATAACTATTCAGACCCTTTGCTATGAGACTCGAAATTGAGCTCAGGTGCATCCTGTTTCCACTGATCATCCTTGAGATGTTTCTACAACTTGATTGGAGTCCACCTGTGGTAAATTCAATTTTATTTATTTATTTTATTTTATTTCACCTTTTATTTAACCAGGTAAACAAGTTGAGAACAAGTTCTCATTTACAATTGCGACCTGGCCAAGATAAAGCAAAGCAGTTCGACTCATACAACAACACAGAGTTACACATGGAGTAAAACAAACATACAGTCAATAATACAGTAGAAAAATGATTGATTGGACATGACTTGGAAAGGCACACACCTGTACATATAATTTGACAGTTCATGTTTGAGCAAAAACCAAGCCATGAGGTGGAAGGAATTGTCCGTAGAGCTCTGAGACAGGATTGTGTCGAAGCACAGATCTGGGGAAGGTTAACAAAACATTTCTGCAGCATTGAAGGTCCCCAAGAACACAGTGACCCCCCCCCCCCATTCTTAAATGGATGAAGTTTGGAACCACCAAGACTCTTCCTAGAGCTGGCCGCCCGGCCAAACTGAGCAATCGAGGGAGAAGGGCCTTGGTCAGGGAGGTGACCAAAAACCCGATGGTCACAAGATGGGATAACCTTCCAGAAGGACAACCATCTCTGCAGCACCACCAATCAGGCCTTCATGATAGAGTGGCCAGAATGAAGCCAGTCCTCAGAAAAAGGCACATGACAGCCCGCTTGGAGTTTGCCAAAAGGTACCTAAAGGACTCTCAGACCATGAGAAACAAGATTTTCTGGTCTGATGAAACCAAGATTGAACTCTTTGGACTGAATGCCAAGCGTTACATCTGGTGGAAACCAGGCAGAGCTCATCACCTGGCCAATACCATCCCTACGGTGAAGCAAGGTGGTGGCAGCATCATGCAGTGGTGATGTTTTTCAGCAGCAGGGACTGGGAGACTAGTCAGGATTGAGAGTAAAATTAACGGAATAAATTACAGAGAACCCCAAAGTACAGAGATCATTGCTCTGGGCGGTTCTGACTTGTGGACAACTACAAATACCTAGGTGTCTGGTTAGACTGTAAACTCTCCTTCCAGACTCACATTAAGCATCTCCAATCCAAAATTAGATTGAGAATCAGCTTCCTATTTCACAACAAAGCATCCTTCACTCATGCTGCCAAACATACCCTCGTAAAACTGACCATCCTACCGATCCTTGACTTCGGTGATGTCATTTTCAAAATAGCCTCCAACACTCTACTCAGCAAATTGGATGCAGTCTATCACAGTGCCATCCGTTTTGTCACCAAAGCCCTATATACCACCCACCACTGCAACCTGTACGCTCTCGTTGGCTGGCCCTCACTTCATACTTGTCGCCAAACCCACTGGCTACCGGTCATCTACAAGTCTTTGCTAGGTAAAGCCCCGCCTTCTCTTAGCTCACTGGTCACCATAGCAGCACCCACCCGTAGCAAGCGCTCCAGCAGGTATATTTCACTGGTCACCCCCAAAGCCAATTCTTCCTTTGGCCGCCTTTCCTTCCAATTCTCTGCTGCCAATGACTGGAAGGAACTGCAAAAATCACTGAAGCTGGAGACTCATATCTCCCTCACTAGCTTTAAGCACCAGCTGTCAGAGCAGCGCACAGATCACTGCACCTGTACATAGCCCATCTGTAAATAGCCCATCCAACTAACTCATTCCCATACGGAATTTATTTATCTTGCTACTTTGCACCCCAGTATCTCTACTTGCACATTCATCTACCATTCCAGTGTTTAATTGCTATATTGTAATTACTTCGTCACCATGGCCTATTTATTGCTTTACCTCCCTTATCTTACCTCATTTGCACATGCTGTATATAGACTTTTTCTACTGTCTTATTGACTGTATGTTTGTTTCTTCCATGTGTAACTCTGTGTTGTTATATGTGTCGAACTGCTTTGCTTTATCTTGGCCAGGTCGCAGTTGCAAACGAGAACTTGCTCTCAACTTGCCTACTTGGTTAAATAAAGGTGAAATATATATATATTTTTTTTTAAATCCTTGATGAAAACCTGCCCCAGAGCGCTCAGGACCTCAGACTGGGGCAAAGGTTCACCTTCCAACAGGACAACGACCCTAAACACACAGCCAAGACAATGTAAGAGTGCATTCGAGACAAGTCTCTGAATGACCTTGAGTAGCTAAGCCAGAGCCCAGACTTGAACCCGATCTAAACATCTCTGGAGAGACCTGAAAATAGCTGTTCAGCAACGCTACCCATCCAACCCAACAGAGCTTGAGAGGATCTGTAGAGAAGAATGGGAGAAACTCCCCAAATACAGGTGTGCTAAGCTGGTAGCGTCATACCCAAGAAGACTCAAGGCTGTAATCGCTGCCAAAGGTGCTTCAACAAAGTACTGAGTAAAGGGTCTGAATACTTATGTAAATGTGATATCATTTTTTAAATATTTTGAATACATTTGCAAGAATTTAAAATCCTGTTTTTGCTTTGTCATTATGGGGGATTGTGTGTTGACTGATGAGGAAAAAACTATATGAAATCCATTTTTGAATAAGGCTAACGTAACAAAGTAGAACAAGTGAAGGGGTCTGAATACTTTCTGAATGCACTGTACCTGTCAGACAACACATGTAGAGATATACAGAACACTAACCCTAATACACATCAAACATAACATGTAGCCGATGTGAAATGGCTAGCTAGTTAGCGGTGGTGCGCGCTAGTGGCGTTTCAATCGGTGACGTCACTTGCTCTGAGACCTTGAAGTAGTGGTTACCCTTGCTCTGCAAGTGCGGCGGCTTTTGTGGAGCGATGGGTAACGATGCTTCGAGGGTGACTGTTGACGTGTGCAGAGCGTCCCAGGTTCGCGCCCAGGTCGGGGCGAGGGGACGGACGTAAAGTCTATACTGTTACATAGAGATAGACAGAACACTAACCCTAATACACATCAAACATAACATGTAGAGATAGGTCTTCCTGGGGGACGGTTTCTGAGAGACCGATTAGCCCTAAACTAAAAAGTGTTGTCAATGGAGATTTTCCATTAAGAATGCTTTTTAATCCAGGACTAGGCTTAATCTGGGTCTGGGAAGCCAGCCTGTTATTGGTGCTTTCTTAATTAACAGTCTAACGTGGCTTCATCTCCATGTTCTCTCCCTCATCTGCACTGAACTGAAAACAGCAACAGTGAAAGCAAGATGGTGGATATTTCTTTCTCAGTTTTTTCATATCAATGCAGCTGAAGGAAACTGGTCGAGGAGGGGAAAGTAGCCCTCTTTAGACCGTTATGATAAACAGCTGAAGATGACCTCAGTAAAAACTTAAATCCAACAGTTTCAGTAACTGATGCTGTCAGTTCAGTTGGAGATAGCTAGTTCCTGTCAAGGTTACCGCTGTTAAAACAGTAACGTTAAATACTCTCCGGAGAGAAGATAGTGAAAAGGACATTTAGCTTGTCAAACTTGCTTCTTTCTGTACAACATTTAGAAATGAATGATTTGGCCTAGATAAGGAGAACAGCTCATACTTACACATTCCCAGGGAACTCAGTCGATGGCCGCCAGGACACGATGACGTCATTCTACAAATGGACCGACATCCATTTATCAGAAACAAAACATTGGTTGCTGTGTTCAACCCACTGCCTGCATTTACCTAGCTACTGTCTACGTTATATACAATGACACAGCAAAATGGAGCTGTTAACACGGTGCACGGAAAGGTACGTCACCTGTAATTATAAAATATTAATATTGCTACCTAGAACATTACGCACCGATTTCTTGCAGACTTTCCACCCAGACTCGTCCTTGGTGTAGCTCAAAAGACAGTCCCCAACTGCATTCGCTGTGTTCTGGTAATCCATGCTGGTTGAGTCCGCCTGGCAGATGTGATGATGGAGGACTTGCAACCTGTTCAATAGCTAGCCAGCTGTCAGGCTAACTGACTAGTTAGATAGTTAACATTAGCCGTGATTCCAAATGGATGGATTTAGACTGACACACAAGATAACTAGCTGAAGTTATCGTAGAGTATGAAGCGTAAAATATGAACTATGAATATGAGTCCGTAAACCAATATAAGACAATTTACAATAGCTACCTAACGTTAGTTAGCTAGTGCAAATATTGAATGAAAGACTTGCATTATCGTTAGCCGCGAGGTTCCTGAAGTCAGTAAGACTCAGACTTGCTTAAAATAAAATATTGATTGTCATAAACATCTAACACGAACTTGTAGTAAAAAGTAAGCTTATTTAGCCAGCAGGCTAGCTAGCCGTGTTCCCATCAACTGATGAAAAAACAATCATGTGATCAAAGTACGCTTTCTGATTCGTTGGAAAAGCTTGGAACAGTGTTCAAGTGAATGCTGGGAATTGTAGTTTGAAAAGCAGAGTTACGTGTCCACCAGATCAGGCCCCAGATAGAAGGGTGAAAACAATTGGTACTTTCAATGTTCTTACTGCAACGATAATCAGTTATCGAAAAACATACGTTAATATGTCACGGTTTTTTTCTCCACCCACGGAGCAGACTCAGACCACTTTTAGTCTAGAAGTTATGACATGGCATTCCTTTTGTAAATTATAAAACCAGGGTCATTACAGTACTTTATACATATCCCAAGGTGTTATAAACTCAGCAAAAAAAAGAAACGTCCTCTCACTGTCAACTGTGTTTATTTTCAGAAAACTTAACATGTGTAAATATTTGTATAGACATAACAAGATTCAACAACTGAGACATAAACTGAACAAGTTCCACAGACATGTGACTAACAGACATGGAATAATGTGTCCCTGAACAAAGGAGGGGTCAAAAGTAACAGTCAGTATCTGGTGTGGCCACCACCTGCATTAAGTACTGCAGTACATCTCCTCCTCGTGGACTGCACCAGATTTGCCCGTTCTTGCTGTGAGATGTTACACCACTCTTCCAGCTAGGCACCTGCAAGTTCCTAGACATTTCTGGGGGCAATGGCCCTAGTCCTCACCCTCCGATCCAACAGGTCCCAGAAGTGCTCAATGGGATTGAGATCCTGGCTCTTTGCACTGGCCATGGCAGAACACTGACATTCCTGTCTTGCAGGAAATTATGCACAGAACGAGCAGTATGGCTGGTGTCATTGTCATGCTGGAGGGTCATGTCAGGATGAACCTGCAGGAAGGGTACCACATGAGGGAGGAGGAAATCTTCCCTGTACCGCACAGCTTTGAGATTGCTTGCAATGACAACAAGCTCAGTCTGATGATGCTGTGACACACCGCCCCAGACCATGATGGACCCTCCACCTCCAAATCGATCCCGCTCCAGAGTACAAGCCTCGGTGTAACGCTCATTCCTTTGACGATAAACGCAAATCTGAACATCACCCCTTGTGAGACAAAACCGTGACTCGTCAGTGAAGAGCACTTTTTGCCAGTCCTGTCTGGTCCAGCGACGGTGGGTTTGTGCCCATAGGCGACATTGTTGCCGGTGATGTTTCGTGAGGACCTGCCTTACAACAGGCCTACAAGCCCTCAGCCCAGCCTCTCTCAGCCTATTGTGGACAGTCTGAGCACTGATTGAGGGATTGTGCGTTCCTGGTGTAACTCGGGCAGTTGTTGTTGCTATCCTGTTCCTGTTCCACAGGTGTGATCTTCGGATGTACCGATCCTGTGCAGGTGTTGTTACATGTGGTCTGCCACTGCGAGGATGATCAGCTGTCCGTCCTGTCTCCCTGTAGCGCTGTCTTAGGTGTCTCACAGTACGGACATTGCAATTTATTGCTCTGGCCACATCTTCGGTCCTCATGCCTGCTTGCAGCATGCCTAAGGCACGTTCACACAGATGAGCAGGGACCCTGAGCATCCTTCTTTTGGTGTTTTTCAGAGTCAGTAGAAAGGCCTCTTTAGTGTCCTACGTTTTCATAACTGTGACCTTAATTGCCTACCGTCCGTAAGCTGTTAGTGTCTTAAGACCGTTCCACAGGTGCATGTTCATTAATTGTTTATGGTTCATTGAGCAAGCATGGTAAACAGTGTTTAAACCCTTTACAATGAAGATCTGTGAAGTTATTTTCGATTTTTACTAATTATCTTTGAAAGACAGGGTCCTGAAAAAGGGACGTTTCTTTTTTTGCAGAGTATATTATATATGTTACACATCATACTTTACTACGGTATCATAATTTTACTGAATTGAAGGCCATGTTTGAATGGTACAATGTAATGTACACACACATAATAGCCAATATAACACCTGTTTGTGATAACCCTAAAACAAACATCAAGGGCTGTACACATAACCTTGAGTAGAACAAAACAATCTGATGCTTAGGTACACTACTTTGGACCATTGACCATGATATTTATTTGATTGAGAACAAGCACAGTATCCATGACAATGTGAGCATATAATATGTTATGCATATTATGCACATAGAGCTGTTTGTTAACACACACAAAGTATAGCATTGGCCATGAATGGGCTATTCACATTTTCTGTGGTTTACAATACGACTTTATGTAACCCATTACAAAACAATTAACTCAACAGGTCATTATTGTAAAATATAATTTGCTGTCAATAACCAGTGGTGGAAAAAGTACCTAATTGTTGTACTTGAGTAAAAGTAAATATACCTTAAAAGAAAATGACTCAAGTAAAAGTGAAAGTCACCCAGTAAAATTCTACTTGAGTAAAAGTCTAAAAGTGTTTGGTTTTAAATATACTTAAGTATCAAAAGTAAATGTGAATCGCTAAAATATACTTAAGTATAAAAAGTTCATTTCAAATTCCTTCTATTAATTTAGGAAAGGGAAAGGGGGATACCTAGTCAGTCGTACAACTGAATACATTCGACTACAATGTGTCTTCTACATTTAACTAAACCCCTCTGAATCAGAGAGGTGCGGGTGGCTGCCATAATCGACATCCACGTCTTCGGCACCCGGGGAACAATGGGTTAACTGGCTTGCACAGGGGCAGAAGAAACCCAGACGGCACGATTTTCTTGTTTTTTAAATTTACGGATAGCTAGGGGCACAATTCAACATACAGACATAATTTACAAATTAAGTATTTGTGTTTAGTGAGTCTGCCAGATCAGAGGCAGTAGGGATGACCAGGGATGTTCTCTTGATGTGTGTGAAATAGACAGTTTTCCTGTCCTGCTAAGCATTCAAAATGTAACAAGTACTTTTGGGTGTCAGGGAGTAAAAAGCACATTATTTTCTTTAGGAATGTAATGTAGTACCTATCTTTCTTATTTGGTCCTGCCGTACATACCTACACGTAATCTACGGTCACAAGACGCAGGCCTCCTAGAATTTCTAAGCAAACAGCTGGAGGCAGGGCTTTCTCCTATAGAGCTCAATTTTTATGGAATGGTCTGCCTACCCATGTGAGAGACGCAGACTTGGTCTCAACCTTTAAGTCTTTACTGAAGAGTCTCTTCAGTGGGTCATATGATTGAGTGTAGTCTGGCCCAGGAGTGGGAAGGTGAAAGGAAAGGCCCTGGAGCAACGAACCGCTCTTGCTGTCTCTGCCAGGCTTGTTCCCCTCTCTCCACTGGGATTCTCTGTCTCTAACCCTATTACGGGGGCTGAGTCACTGGCTTACTGGTGCTCTTTCATGCCGTCCCTAGGAGGGGTGAATCACTTGAGTGGGTTGAGTCACTGATGTGATCTTCCTGTCTGGGTTGGCGCTATCCCCTTGGGTTGTGCGTGGCAGAGATCTTTGTGGGCTATACTCTGCCTTGTCTCAGAATGGTAAGTTGGTGGTTGAAGATGTCCCTCTAGTGGTGTGGGGGCTGTGCTTTGGCAAAGTGGGTGGGGTTATATCCTTCCTGTTTGGCCCTGTCCGGAGGTATCATCGGATGAGGCCACAGTGTCTCCTGATCCCTCCTGTCTCAGCCTCCAGTATTTATGCTGCAGTAGTTTATGTGTCGGGGGGCTAGGGTCAGTTTGTTATATCTGGAGTACTTCTCCTGTCTTATCCGGTGTCCTGTGTGAATTTAAGTATGCTCTCTCTAATAGTCTCTTTCTCTCAGAGGACCTGAGCCCTAGCACCGTGCCTCAGGACTACCTGGCATGATGACTCCTTACTGTCCCCAGTCCACCTGGCCGTGCTGCTGCTCCAGTTTCAACTGTTCTGCCTGCGGCTATGGAATCCTGACCTGTTCACAGGACATGCTACCTGTCCCAGACCTACTGTTTTCAACTCTCTAGAGACAGCAGGAGTGGTAGAGATACTCTTAATGATTGGCTATGAAAAGCCAACTGACATTTACTCCTGAGGTGCTGACTTGCTGCACCCTCGACAACTACTGTGATTATTATTATTTGACCATGCTGGTCATTTATGAACATTTGAACATCTTGGCCATGTTCTGTTATAATGTCCACCCGACACAGCCAGAAGAGGACTGGCCACCCCTCATAGCCTGGTTCCTCTCTAGGTTTCTTCCTAGTTTTTGGTCTTTCTAGGGAGTTTTTCATAGCCACTGTGCTTCTACACCTGCATTGCTTGCTGATTGGGGTTTTAGGCTGGGTTTCTGTACAGCACTTTGAAATATCAGCTGATGTACGAAGGGCTATATAAATACATTTGATTTGATTTGATTTGATTTGAGTAAAAGTAAAGTACATATACCCCAAAAAACTGCTTAAGTAGTACATGAAAGTATTTTTTTACTTAAGTACTTTACACTACTGTCAATAACTTATATGGATTAATAAAGGTTAAATAAACCTAGATATATTCACAATACTAATACACCAACTACACGTTGGAGCAGACCAGGTCTTTGGACCCAGACACGTTGAGATCTATACTGGCTTTGGACTTCTTCTTAGCCAGTTTGCCTTGCCTTGCCTCAGACTTGAGATACTTCTCCTTGTTGTGAATGACCTGGATGTACTGGTCTGTGCTGCTGTTCTGCTGGTCGCTACTGGAGGCCAGAGAGGCCGAGTCCGACTCAGTCAGGGAAGGCTCCAGCTTGGACCTGGATGTCTTGGGCTTGACCTGGGGCTCCAGGCGTCTTCCAGGGCCCTGGGGGGGTGAGTGTACAAGTCTGCTGGGGGAGTGGGGGTGTCTGGCTGGGGACTGTGTGTGCCTGACTGGTGGTGGAAGCTCCGCTCCTCTGATGCTGGTCTGGGAGAGGGAGTGCAAGCGCGTCTCCATATCCTCCCAGTCCCCTTTTTGGGCTTCACCGCCGTAGCGCCCCCTAGCAGTGTGGCTGTCTTTTGACGCCATAGACAGCTTGGTCTCCAGGCGCTCTCCGATGTAGAAGCGAGCTGGCTGTTGGAGGTCGGAGAGTGAGCGGGGCCGGTGATTCTGCCCGAACGACCCCCTCCTAGACTCCCTCTTCCCCCCTGTCTCTTCCTCCTCCTCTTCATCACTCAGGTGTGACTGTGGCAGATTCGACCTGTGTGGGTGCCCATGCAGATGCGGAGCCCTTGGAGTATACCGCTTGGTATTCCGCGGGATCAGCTCTACGATTTCACCCCCCGGGTCCTCCGCTCGGAAGTGGCGAGGGACGCGTGTGGCTGATCGAAGCAACTTTTTCCTAGCTTCGTGCTCGTTGACGATGACGTAGCGCGTGGTGTAGGGGCGACGGCCCACGTAGCTCTGGGCGGTCACTATCCCAGCTGCCTCTGCGGAGTGCATGGGCCTGATGGTCTTCCTGTAGAGTGGGTCGGAGTGGATGTTCTCTGAGGAGTAGCGTGTCGGAGGGTTGTACGCCACATGATGGTAGGACTTGGACCTGCAGGTACCGCTAGGGCCCCCCAGGTAGGAAGGGTGTCTGGTGACAGAGGGAAATACGGATGATAAATGTTATTACTGTATGTGGTCGTAATGAGAGACCACTTCGACTTGAATCATTACAGTAACAAATACTACTGATACTGTGTGTCGTTGATTCCTTTGGTAGTGACAGTAGTCCAGGCCATAGTATGCCCAAACCGGCTTTAGAAGAACTTAAATACCCCACTGCTTATTAGCTACTGTTGAAGAAAACTACACTTTTCCTTTCCTTTGACCCCTGACTTGAGTGAAAGCAATGAGATGGAATCCCATTCAATTTCTTAGGGGTGAATCCTGACTTCCACCTAAGTGTAATTTTCACTTCGTCATGCATTGATGTTACAGTTTTTTTTGATTGCTTAAGCACGATTTTCAAAACAGGGCCCGTGTTTTCAAAACACTACACACAATTAGCACAACCACACACCCAAGTAGCAAAACACCACAGATCCTTTGCAAAATTAAACACTCTTGTAAAAACTATACACTTCTTTTTAAAAACAACACTTTGTTACCATATGAAACACACACGTTTCACATTACTATACTCTGTTCACACGAGTTACACTCTGCTGTGATAAACCTAAAACCCTTTTAGCACTTCTACTTCCCCATGATTAGAGTAGGCTACTATCAACAAAGTACAAATATAATGTAAATTCACCAAACACTACACAAGACCAATGTTGTAGACCGAAGAAACTCATTTATTTCTCAACACGCCCAAAATGTTGACATGGAGATTCATAATACTGTAACCAAACGTCACTTTACATATTGTAAGTTCAAAAAAATAAAAAATAAAATAACTAGACATTGTCTCTTCGCCTAGCTGGATCTGGCCAGAGAATTTCATCAACATCGCAGGCAATGTTGTCATTAGCAAGACACCTTGGAAAGAAACGTCTTGAATTACGAATCCATCCTTGCATTGTTGTTACCTCCATCTGGTCACAGGCCTCCTCCATGGCTTGGATGAGGGGTACCTCAACCTGGAGACAGAGATCATATACCTTCCACCGCCATCCCGAGAAAAACTATTCTATAGGGTTGAGGAATGGAGAGTATGGTGGAAGATATAGGACGGTGAAATGTGGATGTTGCTGAAACCAGTTCTGAACCAGAGCAGAGCGGTGGAAAGACACATTGTCCCAGACAACAATGTATTGCATATGATCGATTTGATTTGCTGCTGTTATGTTGTGCAATTGGTCCAAGAATGTAAGTATGAGTGCTGTGTTGTAAGGGCCCATATAGGCATGACTTTGGAGGACCCCATTCTGTGTAATGGCTGCACAGTGTTATATTACCCCCACGTTGCCCTGGACATTGACTGTGGCCAATGATGCTTCTTCCCCTCCTTTGTGTACTCGTCAGGTTGAATCCAGCCTCATCTACATAAATGAACTCATGCTGGATCTCCTCTCCATCCATTCGTAAAACTCTCTGAAAAACAGTGTCAGGCAAAATTGTGTCGTTCAGTGTAGATCTAGTATACATATTACAGTACAGTAAAATATTGTGAGACAGTATGCAAGATCACACTGCTAAAGTGAATACATACCTCTGCATAATCATGCCGCAGTCGTTTCACCCTTTCGGAATTGCGCTCGAAAGGCACTCGATAAATTTGCTTCATTTGAATATGTTTTTTGTTTAGGATGCGTGTTGATGTTGAGACCTGATGGATATCGTTGAAAATGGTGTGGTTATTGACAATGTTAGCTTGGAGCTGCTTGAGTGTTATAGCATTGTTGGCCAAAACCATGTTTACTATCTCCCTCTCTTGCTGTTCTGTGAACATAGGAGGCCTTCCCCCTTGTCGTCCCTGACACTCAATCCTATGTAGAAAAAAAACAGTATACAATAGTACAGTAATTTCACTGGAAAAGGTAACAGAAGTGCTGATAGTGCATAGAATACAGTACTGTAAGCAGTTACTGAAACCGTGCAGATGTTTTTGATATGATGATATTTTTACAATACCTATTTTCAGTCGAAATGTTCTCATCACACTTGCCCCTGTATATCGGCTTAGATTTGGCTGTACGCGCAGTCCAGCTTCCCTCTGCGTCAGGCCGTGGTTGACAACGTGGTCAACCAGTGTTGCGTGGATCTCATTTGTCAGATTCGGTCCTCTTTGAGCACCTTCTTGTCTTCCTCTTCCTCTTCCTCCCCTTCCTCCTCCTCCTCGTTCTCCTCCTCGTCCTCGTTCTCCTCGTCCTCCTCGTTCTCCTCGTCGTCCTCCTCGTTCTCCTCGTCCTTCTCGTTCTCCTCGTCGTCGTCCTCCTCCTCCTCCTCCTCCTCCTCCTCGTCGTCTTACTCTTTCTCTGACTCTTTCCATTGTGCTTGAAGACCGGTGAACTCACCTGCTGCTTTTTATAGTGCTTATACACCTGATTGGTGTGTCTACAATTAAGCAAACGAGTGTTTGCACACCTGATGACTGTGTTGAACCAATTGGTTGGACGGTGTGGTAATTTGACAGTCAGTGCTTTGGTATTGCAAGGACGTGACTTCATGATAGATTTTTGTGTGTAATGTATGTTAAGTGTGTTTAGTGTTTTGCAAATCACTGTGTGTAGAGTTTTGCAACAAGTGTGAGGTTGACAATGTGCTTATAGTTGTGCAAATATGGGCTGATGTTTTGCTTCTTGAGTGTAAGGTTTTGCTAAAAGTGTACTACTTTTCATTTTAGTGTCTAAGCAATCCAAAAAAACTGTAATGGGAGACTAAATTCAAATTATGGGCTAGGTGCTGGAGTCCCCCTTCAGATGTTTATTTAGGACTAACAACATGGACACTAACCCTTAATCCTCCTGTAGACACACCTGTATAGGACTGTATAAAAGCCTGTGACTGACCAGACAGAATAACACATAATATGTGTCTGTGTGTGTGTGACACACCTGTTAGGGATTATCTCCGGCCTTTGCTTGTGAAGTATGGACACTGTTGGACTTCTAGGCGCCCCAGCAGCAAATGTCGCCCTAGCGGTCTCGACTCTCGATGCCGACTGGGTGATGGTGCGGATGCCGTTGCCACGACGATCGGGCGACTGGAAGTTTGTGACACTGCCGTTGGGTCGTGGCGACGGCGTACGAATGGATGACTCGCGGCTGGTGAATTCACCATCCTGCTGGTCAGGCTTCCTGTCCCCCCCGGGGACCTCTGGGGCCTGTAGCCTCGCTATGGGTGGGGGTCAGAGGTCAGGGGTTACAGGTCAGAGATTATAGCTTAGGTGTTCAAAAGTTCAACATTTTAATTGGTAAAGGTTAATAGTCAAGTGAGGTGAAGGGTTAAAGGTCAGATGTAAGATGTTAGGGGATATGTAGACATAGACTACATAGAACCAACCAACCAGAAAGTAGAATGATGAGGTTTACCTGAAGCCAGCTGTAATACCTTCTTCTTGTCTTCTGTTCTCTCCTGACAAATACATTTCTGTTCAGCATACAGTCATGAGACTAAGTGGGCATCCCAAATGGCCTACATAGTCCACTACTTTTAACCAGAGCCAATAGTAGTACACTGTCTAGGGAATATTTGGGATGCACTCTAAGTTCATATGTATTTTTGTTTAATGTATAATAGTGACTGACTTCGAGAACTATAACTATAGCGTCTATAACTCACAGTCTGAAGCTGCATCCTCAGCTGGTTGTTGGTGAATTTAAGGGATCTGGCAATGGCCTGAAGGTAGTAGATCAACATGCTGAAGGACACAGAGAGAGTTACCCCAAGAGGACTGACACAATGACTGATCAACATGCTGAAAGACACAGAGAGAGTTACCCCAAGAGGACTGACACAATGACTGATCAACATGCTGAAAGACACAGAGAGAGTTACCCCAAGAGCACTGACACATTAACAATGCATAGAGCAAGTCAGGCTACATTGTGTGTGTGTGTGTGTGTGTGTGTGTGTGTGTGTGTGTGTGTGTGTGTGTGTGTGTGTGAGTCTGTGTGTGAGTCTGCGTGTGTGTGTGAGTCTGTGTGTTAGAGAGTCTGCATTCCTGTGTGTTTGTGTGTGTGAGTCTGTGTGTGAGAGAGTCTGCATTCCTGTGTGTTTGTGTGTGTGTGTGTGAGTCTGTGTGTGAGTGTGTGTGTGAGTCTGTGTGTGAGTGTGTGTGTGTGAGTCTGTGTGTGAGTGTGTGTGTGTGTGTGAGTCTGTGTGTGAGTGTGTGTGTGAGTCTGTGTGAGTCTGTCTGTGTGTGTGAGTGCACTCACAACAGCAGCAGCAGAGCGGGCAACGCTACGACAGGGCTGGTGACGTAACTCATCACTTTACTGAACCACAGCGGGAAGTCATTGGCTATCGTCTCTGAGATGATGTCATAAATCTTCTCCTGACCGCTGCAGGGGAACGAACGCGCACGCACACACACACACACACACAGCAGAATTAAAGCTATACAGGCTTTTCTTCTTGGCCTTATTGTGCTTTCAGCAGATTATGATGTGTGATGAAAATAAAAATAATCATGGATTGATGTTTTATAGCGATTTTCAAGGTTCTCAATAGGAGTTAGATCATTCACAAACACACACACACTTGGGTTACAAACATGCACACACACACACACACACACAATCACACACACACACAGTATACTGCAACACTATTGAAAGTGTGGCTTACCTTAAATGACCTTAAATTACAAGGGCTAACTTTAAAATGGGCACCACATTTAAAGAGCTTCACGGGAATAATCGCTTACCTAAATGGCCCGCAGTGTTGGGAAGGTCTGTATCTCACTATGGCGAAGATGGTGGGCAGCATACACAGAAAAAGCATGAACAACAGCATAGCCAGGTAGAAATTATTTGATCTGGAAACAAATGAGAGAAATAAAATGGTACTTTTATTTCTATATTGTTTATTTATCTGTGTTATTTCAAGTTTTTCTGCCTTTGTAATCCTGATCAACTATGTTACTAACAAAGACAGATAATCAAAAACCATAATCCATGTTTGTAACGATTGTCGTCTGGAGAAAGAGAGGACCAATGCGCAGCGTGGTAAGTGTCCATTATTTTAATAAAACAACTGAACAAAACAACAAAAACGACAAACGAACAGTCCTGTAAGGTGACGAAAAACACTAAACAGAAAAGAATCACCCACAACCAAAATGGGGAAAACAGGCTACCTAAGTATGATTCTCAATCAGAAACGATCGACAGCTGCCTCTGATTGAGAACCATACCAGGCCAAACACAGAAATACAACAAAGAAAAAAGAACATAGACTCCCCACCCCAACTCACGCCCTGACCAAACTAACACAACGACATACTAAAGGAACTAAGGTCAGAACATGACAATGTTTGGTTAGAGACAATAGGAATGTTGGAATATATTTTTTATAT
>NC_092172.1:33706804-33819304 GCF_045791955.1 Oncorhynchus clarkii lewisi | reverse complement strand
TCTCAAGTGAGAGTCTTTCTTTGTAAACAGTTCCTATTATCTGTGGTTTGTCATGTTGACTAGGGGGTGGATCTTTGCTATAAAAGATCTGGGTTGCCATTATGTTGACCACTCCCAACTTTTCATTAGAGATACTGAAATGTTGAAAGTCAAATGCTATTAAAAAGCTTAATTATTATTAAAGGTGAAGTTTAAGTATAACTCTGACCGGTGTGTGATTTGCTCTCTCATCATTTGGTAATACAGGAAATTTCCACAACACCATCTAACTGCAGAGGTGTGGAATAGAAATATCACACATAACACAGCATATTACTCTGGGTCAGGGGCTGTCCTGCCCTTAGTAAGGCTGCCTTTTATAGAAGTACTGGGCTATATATTATAGCTAATATGGGCACATTACCTTCTACATTAGAATCCGAATCATCATTAATAGCCAATAACATTTTCACAGTCAGAATGTCACTTGTGATATAGTGCTGCTAGCAATATACATAATTTAGAGTCGTTATTCATACAGAGGAATTTACACAACGTTTCTACACATTGTAACAAATTTGATAAAGTGAACATAGAATTGAAGTGTGTGAGAGAGTGTGTTATATCTCTAACTGGAGTTTTTCTGGCAATGTGACTTGAGGATGAACTCTGGGTCCTAGTTCCATCTACTGTCTATGTTGTATCTGATGTTCAACAGCAAAGACCAATATCTTATGTCAGAAGAGAAAAATACGTTCCGAGCTGTGGTGGAGTGGGTGCGTAACACTCCCAGCAATAAGCACGTTTTCCTAGGGTGGCAGGTATCCTAGCAGGTAAGGTGTTAAGTCAGTAACTGAAAGGTCACTGGTTCGGATCCCCGAGTCGACTTGGGGAAAAAGCTGTCGGTGTTTCCCTTGAGAAGGACATTTAACCCTAATTCCTCGGGATAAGAGTGTCTGATAAATGACAAAAATGTTAATGTAAAATGCCTCCCCACTGGAGACCAGGGTTTAAACAATGTGAAAGGTTGAGTGGAACTCCACTGTCCTATAAGAACAAATAATAGATGAAGTGACAAATCCAGTAGAATGTGACATACCAGATCATTCCTTGGTTATATATCAGGTGGAGTACATTCTCAGCTATCTTGAATTCCCCATACTCAGGCTGCCAGGTGGGAAACATAAAGGGTGACATTAATTAAACCTTTAATTACTTCATAAAATATATTGATGACCTAGTCAAATGTCTTAAAATAAAGTTGACTCCTGACAGATGCAACAGCTTGGGCCTGCCGTGATGGCGTGGACTAAACCAGAACATTACCAGGAGCAATTAAAAAGCATGTCATCCAATTGTGACTTGCAAACCGTACTGCACTTCAACATAGTTTGCACTTATCCAGACGTCAACTGTAATCAGACGATAACGACACAGTCACAATCACCCTTGGGTTCAAACAGTATTTGTTTTCTTTCAAACCTTTGAGCTTGCCTGGAGTGCCATATGGGCAGTATTTGCACTTTCGGGACTATTCCATTGCACCAAGCAAGCTCAGTTAAGCACAGCTAGACTATTTGAAAGTAAACAAATAC
This sequence comes from Oncorhynchus clarkii lewisi, assembly GCF_045791955.1. Lineage (NCBI taxonomy): Eukaryota > Metazoa > Chordata > Actinopteri > Salmoniformes > Salmonidae > Oncorhynchus > Oncorhynchus clarkii. The sequence goes on along the minus strand of NC_092172.1, from coordinate 33,817,730 downwards.
TTTTTGAATGGAGGTTGAGTACGTACAAACTTGCTCTCCAGGTCCCAGCAGCAGCAGTCACTCAGGTACCTGACCACCAGCCCTCTGATGAAGTCTATCAACAGGATACTGGCCACCGTGAAGATCATATCGATGATAGACAGCTTCAACATCTCCTACAATACAACACATATAAACATATGAGCATAAAGAAACCTACTGTTACTGTTACTGTCTGGTAACTATCTGTCTTTAAGGTAACTCTGGTCATTCTGTAATGACTAGCTAACACCTACTCGCACTGATGTCACTGTCAGCTTTATAGAATTTTTACTTGGAGTGACTGTGGCATGTGGTTGTTTTACAGACCTTATTTGAATGTAAGTCGCTCTGGATAAGAGCGCCTGCTAAATGAACAAAATGCATACTATATGTCTTTCAGAGAAACTCATTACATCTGTCCTAACTGCACATAACTCATTGGAAATGGATCATCAAGCTATACTTATCAGACCTGGGTTCTTGCACTTTTGGGGACTTCACTATTGGTTGAAAGCTTGATCAAGCATTTGAAAATATAAAAACATATCATTTGAACCCAGGTCTGTTAATTAGATTATGTCATTTTCCTGTTGAGAATATCCACTCCTGAGACGACGATACACGATATACCCTCCTATTGATCTGCACCAAGAACAAGTCATCTGTTTTTCATCCTTGGCCTAGTGACAGCTTCATTACCTGAACGTCTGCCTGGGTACGTTTCAATCCATACTCAATCTATTGTTTAGGGGGAAACAATCACAGGACAAGGCATTTTCATTTTTCTTGTCGGGCATAATGCCTTTAAGAGGTATTAAGGGTAACTGTCTGAGGGATGAGACTGTTGATTATTAGGTCTGTGTACAGACAGAATGATCTAAAACAGTAATAGTTATTGGTGCTTATCGTACACACAGAGTGCTTAGGCTGACATGGTTGAACTACTCCAGTGTTATGTTTCATAATAGATTACTGTGACAGTAGTAATACACATTTCCTTTGTACAATAGACAAAGATCTATTCTAGGGGACTTTTATTTTGATGACTCCTTGTGAATGATGCTGAATGTATGTGTTATGGATGTTGTTATAAATTATACATAAAGGTGTTATGAATGATACTACAGCATTCATAAAGGTGTTATGAATGATACTTCAGCATTCATAAAGGTGTTATGAATGATACCACAACATTCATAAAGGTGTTATGAATGATACCACAGCATTCATAAAGGTGTTATGAATGATACCTCAGCATTCATAAAGGTGTTATGAATGATACCTCAGCATTCATAAAGGTGTTGTGAATGATACCACAGCATTCATAAAGTGTTATGAATGATACTTCAGCATTCATAAAGGTGTTATGAATGATACCTCAGCATTCATAAAGGTGTTATGAATGATACCACAGCATTCATAAAGGTGTTATGAATGATACCACAGCATTTATAAAGGTGTTGTGAATGATACCACAGCATTCATAAAGGTGTTGTGAATGATACCACAGCATTCATAAAGTGTTATGAATGATACCACAGCATTCATAAAGGTGTTGTGAATGATACCACATCATTCATAAAGGTGTTATGAATGATACCACAGCATTCATAAAGGTGTTATGAATGATACTTCAGCATTCATAAAGGTGTTATGAATGATAACACAGCATTCATAAAGGTGTTATGAATGATACCACAGCATTCATAAAGGTGTTATGAATGATACCACAGCATTCATAAAGGTGTTGTGAATGATACCACATCACCCATAAAGGTGTTATGAGTGATTTCATGAAAATGGTATGAATGCCTTACAGTTGAAGTCGGAAGTTTACATACACCTTAGCCAAATACATTTAAACTCAGTTTTTCACAATTCCTGACATTTAATCCTAGTAAAAATTCCCTGTCTTAGGTCATGTTAGGATCACCATTTTATTTTAAGAATGTGAAATGTCAGAATAATAGTAGAGAGAATTATTTGTTTCAGCTTTAATTTCTTTCATCACATTCCCAGTGGGTCAGAAGTTTACAGAAGTTCACAATTAGTATTTGGTAGCATTGCCTTTAAATTGTTTAACGTTTTGGGTAGCCTTCCACAAGCTTCCCACAATAAATTGGGTGAATTGTGGCCCATTCCTCCTGACAGAGCTGGTGTAACTGAGTCAGGTTTGTTTTCCTCCTTGCTCGCACACGCTTTTTCAGTTCTGCCGACAAATTTTCTATAGGATTGAGGTCAGGGCTTTGTGATGGCCACTCCAAAGCCATTTTGCCACAACTTTGGAAGTATGCTTGGGGTCATTGTCCATTTGGAAGACCTATTTGCGACCAAGCTTTAACTTCCTGACTGATGTCTTGAGATGTTGCTTCAATATATCCATATAATTTTCCGTCCTCATTATGCCATCTATTTTGTGAAGTGTCCCCATGTGCAGTTGCAAACCTTAGTTTGGTTTTGGATCAGTGGCTTCTTCCTTGCTGAGCGGCCTTTCAGGTTATGTCAGTATAGGACTCGTTTTACTGTGGATACAGATACTTTTGTAAAGGTTACCTCCAGCATCTTCACAAGGACCTTTGCTGTTGTTCTGGGAATGATTTGCACTTTTCACAACAAAGTACGTTCATCTCTAGGTGACAGAACGCGTCGCCTTAATGAGCGGTCCCATGGTGTTTATACTTGTGTACTATTATTTGTACAGATGAACGTGGTACCTTCAGGCGTTTGGAAATTGCTCCCAAGGATGAACCAGGCTTGTGGAGGTCTACAATTTTTTTTCTGAGGTCTTGGCTGATTTCTTTTGATTTTCCCATGATGTCAAGCAAAGAGGCACTAAGGTTGAAGGTAGGCTTTCAAATACATCCACAGGTACACCTTCAATTGACTCAAATGATGTCAATTAGCCTATCAGAAGCTTCTAAAGCCATGACATAATTTTCTGGAATTTTCCAAGCTGTTTAAAGGCACAGTCAACTTAGTGTATGTAAACTTCTGACCCACTGGAATGGTGATACAGTGAATTATAAGTGAAATAATCTGTCTGTAAGCAATTGTTGGAAAAAGTAGATGTCCTAACCGACTTGCCAAAACTATAGTTTGTTAACAAGAAATTTGTGGAGTGGTTGAAAAATAGTTTTAATGACTCAACCTAAGTGTATGTACACTTCCAACTTCAACTGTATGTAGTCATGTACATTGTCAGGTTGATGATGGAGTGTCCCTGTAACAGTTCTACTCTGGCCGATGCAAAAGGTCTCGACCTTCATGGAACAGTTGTTAGTACACTTTCTCTGTAAAGGGTTGCTCAATTAACGTTAAGAGATGAATGAATGGACAAGTGGACAGATTAAGAAATGAATGAATTAAGAAATGAATGGACAAATAAATGAAGGAACAAATGAACGAATAGACAAATGAACAAATGAGCGAATGAACGAATGACAAGGAATGAACTTCTGCACCTGTCCAACGTAGGTCTCCCAGCACTCGTCTGGTTTCTTCTGCTTGTTCTGCTCAAACATCCCAGTGTGGTTGTACATGGTTGCCATGGTGACCTTGCTGGTGCTGATGCTGGTGTTGACATCCAGCACCATGGCAATGGTCGCAATGGTGCTGTTGTGGTTTTCAGAGATGGAGATGTCGGATACGAGGGTGGAGAGGCTCGTCTCCCCCGGCTGGGAGATGGTCGCCATGAATGCCGTGGAGTCAGACAAGTTCCCCGAAACCATAGAGGCCGCCGCCTGGAAATAATCCATCAAAACCATTAATGATCAATCAACCAATCAACCAGTCAGTCTGTCTATCCATCCATCAGTCAATCAGAGCTTTAAAATGTACGAACATTTTCATAATTTCATTCCTTTGTTTTCTAAACCTTCCCCACATTTACAGATCAAGATTGTTGTTAACAGTAGCATCCAGGCTGCATCACATCCAGCCGTGATTGGGAGTCCATAAGGCGCCGTCTGGGGTAGGCCGTCATTGTAAATAAGAATTTGTTCTTAACTGACTTGCCTAGTTAAATAAAGTTTTAAAAAATCTAATAATAATAAAAAATAAAAAACGTTTTTAAAAGCATTGACATTAACATCAGCAATAATAGTAACATTTATTTATTGATTGAGGACTACGGCACAATATGTCCTAATGTCCACATTAGGAAAGCCTCAATCTCAGCAGGACTACTTACAGCTGCAGCAGCTGACGCCATACTCATACTGTTGACCTTGTCCAGAAGGGCAATGATGAGGCTGTACAGGTTACCCAGATACAACACCAGGACTCTGTGGCGAGGAGACAAAACATTCACTGCATTACAAAAGAAAGAAAACAAGCTAAGTTAGTAGCAACATTAACGAACAGTACAGCTACGGTGTAGTTACATGTCAAAATATGAATCCAATTTCACCGATACTCTACTGTATCTGTGAAACGCAATGTTAAGTGTGAACAAATGAGATTTGAGGTGCTGTCAGAGTCAGACCTGGCCAGCTGGAAGCGGAGGGAGGTCCTGGGATGGTACATCTCCAGTTGAGCCACCAGCTCAAAGGCAGACGGGGCAATCATGGTGATGAGGGACACCACCACACTCACCTGGGACAGGAAACAGGATATGATATCAGACACTGGGTATGTTATAAAATAGACACCTTCATATATGCCTGATGACATCATAAGGAGTCATTGTATCAGGACCTTCTCTTCTCTTTTTCACTAATATATGGAGGCATCGGAGGAGCAAGCAGTTAGGAGCTAGAGCTTTGACTTTCTGACCTAAAGATCAATGATGTCATGATTTGACCTGTTTTTTTTCTTCAGTCCAGGCAGTGACATCAGGGTAGTGGAAACAGTTATCTTATCAAAGCCCTACAGACATCCATTATCCTGAACTGAATTAAATGATCAGCTGTCATGCACAGATGGTGATACATGTGGCTGGTGATAGCAGTCTCCCTATTGGTCTCCAGTTTCACATTAACGCCTTTATTACAGCATCCTGAGAGGAAATGATGCGAGAGAAACACAAGGCACGATGTAATTGAAGTCCTGTCACATATGTCTTTGTCATCAGGGAAATCAAGTGCCCAAAATGAGATACAGTAGCCATAATCCATCAACCAAGTCAAACACAATCTTGTCAGGTTTCCCGGACTCAGAGTAAGCCCACTTACAAAACATTAAGAACACCTGCTCTTTCCATGACATAGACTGACCTGGTGAATACAGGTTAAAGCTATGATCCCTTACTGATGTCACTTGTTAAATCCACTTAAATCAGTGTATATGAAGGGGAGGAGACAGGTTAAAGAAGGATTTTTAAGCACTGAGAAAATTGAGACATTGATTGCGTATGTGTGCCCTTCAGAGGTTGAATGGGCAAGACAAAACATCTAAGTGCCTTTGAACGGAGTATGGTAGTAGGTGCCAGACGCAACGGTTTGTGACAAGAACCCAACGCAGCTGGGTTTTTCACACTCAACAGTTTCCCATGTGTATCAAGAATGGCCCACCACCCGAAGAACATCCAGCCAACTGTGGGAAGTATTGGAGTCAACATGGGCCAGCATCCCTGTGGAACACTTTCGAAATCTTGTGGAGTCCATGCCCCGATGAACTGAGGCTGTACCTTAAAGGGGACACAGGGGAGGTGTTCCTAATGTTTGGTATACTCAGTGTATACTGTAGCTAGATACCTCATTCTTCTCCCATAGTGTTAGCTCTGGCTTCTCCAGCTCTAGTTTCTGGGAGCGGTCCACCACAAAGTAGATTATATAAATGCTGCCAGCCAGAGAGAGAAGGACCAGGATGTTGGCTAGGATACGCAGACTGATCAGGACTGCTCTGGAAGACAGAGAGAGAAACAGTAGTTCAATAAATCAAATGTATTTACAGTGCCTCCAGAAAGTATTCATATCTCTTGACTTATTCCACATTTGGTTGTGTTACAGCCTGAATTCAAAATGGATTGAATAAAAACATTCTCTCACCCATCTACACACAATACTCCATCTCCATCTCCATCCCATCAGTTTTCCCTGTGTCTGCATTATTATCGTAATGTTGTTTTGTTCCCCCCATCCCTACGCTGTTCTTGTTTTGTTTGATGTCCATTTTCCATTAAATGTTCACTTCCTGTACTTGCTTCTCGTCTCCAGCGTCGGTCCTTACATAGACAACTATTTTCAGGTCTTGCCATAGATTTTCAAGTAGATTTAAGTCAAAACTGTAACTCAGACACTCAGGAACATTCACAGTCTTCTTGGTAAGCAACTACAGTGTATGTTGGAAAGCAGTCTGAACCAGTTTTTCCTGTAGGATTTTGCCTGTGCTTGCTCCATTCAGTTTCTTTTTTACCCTGTAAAATTTGACAGTCCTTAACGATTAAAAGCATACCCATAACCAGGCAACAACACGTCTTCCACGCTGATCTTTAACACTAGGCCCCCTCACAGGTGTGTACTTAGACCCCTCCTGTATTCCCTGTTCACCCACGACTGCGTGGCCAAACACAACTCCAACACCATCATTAAGTTAGCTGACGACACAACAGTGGTAGGCCTGATCACCGACAACGATGAGACAGCCTATAGGGAGGAGGTCAGAGAACTGGCAGTATGGTGCCAGGACAACAACCTCTCCCTCAATGTGAGCAAGACAAAAGAGCTGATTGTGGACTATAGGAAAAGGCGGGCCGAACAGTCCCCCATTAACATCGACGGGGCTGTAGTGGAGAGGGTCGAGAGTTTTAAGTTCCTTGGCGTCCACATCACCAACAAACTATCATGGTCCAAACATACCAATACAGTCGTGAAGAGGGTAAGACAAAACCTTTTCCCCCTCTGGATACTGAAAATATTTGGCATGGGTCCCCAGATCCTCAAAAGGTTCTACAGCTGCACCATTGAGAGCATCCTGATCGGTTGCATCACCGCCTGGTATGGCAACTGCTCGGCAGCTGACCGTAAGGCATTACAGAGGGTAGGGCGAACGGCCCAGTACATCACCGGGGCCAAGCTTCCTGCCATCCAGGACCTATATAATAGGCGGTGTCAGAGGAAACCCATAAAATTGTCAGAGACTACAGTCACCCAAGTTACACGTTTTCTCAGCTACCGCACAGCAAGCGTTACCTGAGCGCCTAGTCTAGGACCAAAAGGCTCCTCAACAGCTTCTACCCCCAAGCCATTAGACTGCTGAACTTTGCATAAAAATCGCCACTGGACAATTTACATTGACCCCCCCCCTCTTTTGTACACTGCTGCTACTTGCTGTTTGTTTGTTACCTATGCATAGTCACTTCGCCCTCAACTACACGTACAGATTACCTCAACTAGCCTGTACCTCCGCACACTGACTTGGTACCGGTGCCCCCTGTATATAGCCTCGTTATTGTTATTCTTATTGTGTTACTTTCTGTTCTTATTTTTTATTTTAGCCTACTTGGTAAATATTTTCTTCTTCTTGAACTGCACTGTTGGTTAAGGGCTGCACTGTTGGTTAAGGGCTGCACTGTTGGTTAAGGGCTTGTAAGTAACTACACTTGTTGTATTCGGAGCATGTGGCAAATAAAGCTTGATTTGATTTGATAACATGATGCAGCCACCACTGTTCTTGAAAATATGGAAAGTGGTACTCAGTAATGTGTTGTATTGAATTTGCCCCAAACATAACACTTTGTATTCAGGACAAAAAGTGAAATGCTTTGCCATTTTTATTATTATTACTTTAATGCCGTGGGATGGATGTTTTGGAACATGTTTATTCTGTACAGGCTTCCTTCTTTTCACTATGTCAATTAGGCTAGTATTGTGGAGTAACTACAATGTTGTTGATCTATCCTCAGTTTTCTCAGATCACAGCCATTAAACTCTGTAACTGTTTTAAAGTCACCATTGGCTTCATGATGAAATCCCTGAGCGGTTTCCTTCCTCTCTGGCAACTGAGTTAGGAAAGATGCCTGTATCTTTATAGTGACTGGGTGTATTGATACACCATCCACAGTGTAATGAATAACTTCACCATGCTCAAAGGGTTGTCACGCCCTGACCGTAGAGATCCTTATAATTCTCTATTTGGTTAGGTCAGGGTGTGACTAGGGTGGGCAATCTATGTTTTTTATTTCTTTGTTGGCCGGTTATGGTTCTCAATCGGAGGCAGCTGTCTATTGTTGTCTCTGATTGGGGATCATACTTAGGCAGCCTTTTTCCACCTGTAGTTTGTGGGATCTTGTTCTTGGTACTGTGCTGTTTAGCACTACTCGACGTTACGTTTTGTTTTTGTATTATAATTTTTTTTCTGTGTTCATTTAATAAATTAAAATGTACGCCTACCACGCTGCACCTTGGTCCGATCCTTCCATCAACGAACGTAACAGGGATATTCAATGTCTGCTTTTTCTTTTTTACCCATCTTCTTTGTAAGGCATTGGAAAACCTCCCTGGTCTTTGTGGTTGAATCTGTGTTTGTAATTCACTGCTTGACTGAGGGACCTTACAGATAATTGTATGTGTGGGGTACAGAGATGAGGGACCTTACAGATAATTGTATGTGTGGGGTACAGAGATGAGGGACCTTACAGATAATTGTATGTGTGGGGTACAGAGATGAGGGACCTTACAGATAATTGTATGTGTGGGGTACAGAGATGAGGGACCTTACAGATAATTGTATGTGTGGGGTACAGAGATGAGGTCGTCATTCAAAAATCTTGTTAAACACTATTATCGCACAAAGAGTGAGTCCATACAACTTATTATGTGACTTGTTTACTATGTTTACTCCTGAACTTATTTAGGCTTGCTATAACAAAGGGGTTGAATACTTATTGACTCAAGACATGTCCACTTTCAATTTTTTATTCACTTGTGGGGTATTGTGTGTTGGCCAGTGGCAAAAGAAAACCTCAATTGAGTCCATTTTAAAATCAGGCTATAACAGAAAAAAGTCAAGTGGTGACATTGTGTGGTGACTCCCTTTTACTGTTGTCACAAAGTGCTCTACAGTAAACCTGCTTAGACCCAGGACCAACCAATATCTGAAGAACAGTGGCAAGGAAACAACTCTTTAGAAGGAAGAAACCTAAAGAGGAACCAGATTCAGAAGGGAGGTCCTTCTTCCCCTGGCTGCCTGTATTGTACACTCTCAGTGTTCTCTGGCTGAGGGTTCCACATGGATCACAAAAGGGTTCTACCTGAAACCAAAATTAGTGTACATTGGACATTCCACAGCCTTCATCAGATCACCACCTAAACCACACACAAGTGGCAACATGTTAACATTACTATAATTCAAATCTCCCCAAACCAATCAGTAGAACTTTAGGTTGAAATCTCCCATTGAAACTACCATTTAGATACAGTACAGTGCATGCATCCACCTAGCATTAGCCCCAGTTAGAATAGACATTAACTCAAATGGACTGAAAGAAGTGGCAACATAGTGTGGTTGAGAGTGCCGCGGGCGGTGTGAACGAACGTTCCCTGAGGTATTAATCCCTCTTTAATGTCTACTCAGGTCTGATGATGCTCTGGCAGGGGTGATTTAGAGCCAGTCATCTCTGACAGTAAAAGGCTGTTAGGATGAGTTATGCCACCAGGAAGTGTCGGCCTGTGTGTGGGGTAGCAATGGACTGGGAGCGAGACAGTAAATCAGTCCTTTCTGAGACCAGTGGAGAACGCAGGTAGAAGAGGCTCAAAAGCAACCAGGGGATAGCAAAACATAGACTTTTATACAGTGTTTCCCTTATATGCAAAATTATGGCTGCCACTGGTAAAAATGTAGATGTGTAGATGTATGTGCCAGGAAGAGTCCCTCCCCACAGGAAGACCCTCCCTTCTTGCAGGAAGACACCAGAAAGAACCCCCGCCCCCCACTAGACCACATTCACACACCCCTCCCCTCATTTGTACATCCATGACTCCAGTCGGCTAGACCCCTAAATCAAAGAGCATCATCAATGAATGTGGTACAGTCCTGGATTCTACCAATCAGAATAACACAAGATGGGCCTCCCGAGTGGCACAGTGGTCTAAGGCATGTTATCACAGTACTAGCTGTGGCACTAGAGATTCTGGGTTCGAGTCCAGGCTCTGTTGCAGCCGGCCGCGACCGGGAGAGACATGGGGGGGGCACAATTGTTCCAGTGTCGTCCGGGTTAGGGGAGAGTTTGGCCGGCAGGGATGTCCTTGTCCCATTGCATGCTGACACGGTCGCAAGATGTACGTGTTTTCTCCAACACATTGGTGCGGCTGGCTTCCAGGTTAAGTGGGCATTGAGTCAAGAAGCAGTGCGGCTTGGTTAGGTTGTGTTTCGGAGGACGCACGGCTCTCGAACTTCGCCTCTCCGAGTCCATAAGGGAGTTGCAGCGATGACAAAGGACTGTATCTACCAATTGGAAACCACGAAATTGGGGATAAAAAATGAATGACACAATATACTGCAAAGGATAAAGCCACTGACACATAAAAGCCAAGGGTCCATTAACGGGTCCAAACAATATCAATGTGTGATGCTAACTTAGCCACCCTCTCCAAGGACAAGAGAATAAACATACTTACAGACTAGTGTCCTTCTTTTTCTCCTGCTCCTCAACAATGGCCTCCTAGAGAAAGGAGCAAGGAATTAGCATTGATTAATGTCATCCATCTTGTGTAACTACATATTTGCTGTAATCTTGTCCATCTATCTGTAGAAAAATACAATGTAAATCTCAATGAGACAAAACTTTGAAAAATAAAGGTTAAATAAGGATAAAGAAAGAAAAAAACTATGTATTGTATCAAGCATCAAATTACTTCAACTGAGCTTATTGAAACAGAGGAATCTACTTTTACATTTTGCTGACTGTACAGGGAAACTCAACAAGCAGGTTAAAGGTCTCTCTTGTTTAGACGTAGAATCCAGATTATAGATCAGCCCTCAGGAAAATCAGCAGTAATTCATTGGTACATTGACTTCTACTCTACAGAGTGCTGTGTGTGAATTAAAGAAGTTGGGATCGTTGGAAATCAAATCCGAGGAGTGGAGTGGTGTAGTGTTTCTCAATGGCTCAGTGCAGATGAAGGAGAGGAGACTAGGAAAGGAAAACAGTTAGGATGATTGAGTGTGCATCACAAATGTGTTACATGGCTTCCTCTTTCCATCTCCTCCATTTGTGATAATTTGAATCCACAGGATAAGTGAAAGCAGGAGATGAGTAGAGGAGGGCCATTTAGACTATTGAGGGTGACATTTTCGTAGTGCAAAAATAATTGTGCAAAGTGCAAAAATGACTATACAACAAATTTTATTCTGGCAGCGTGATTACACTTTAAACTTTACTTCAACAATGTACATCATAAAGAGGCAACTATTGATGTATTTCTCAGTTTACATGTAACGCCGTAGAATTATTTTCTAATTAAATCACTGCAAGATGAGGTTTACAGAAATGTGGCCCTGAGTCTTGCACCATGTGTCTCTCTCACCCTGATGTTGTTGACGATAGCGGCTCCCTTGCTCTCTGCAGCCTCAGGGTTCCCTATGAGGTAGTCCCAGGCACAGAACACTCTCCAGCAGAAGGTGAAGTTCTCATCAGAGGCGCTGGCTAGGCTCAGACGGGAGTTCTTAGCCATCCTGAGGGAAAATGTTAATAAATAACACAAAAATGGCATCGATTAGCGACAGGTCATTGTATTCCTAATAAGAGGTTAAACTGGCGATGGAACAGGATTCAAACACCTTTATAGGTAATACAGAAACAGTTGAAATATAATCACTACAGTGGAGGTTACAATGTGATAGCCACGGTACCAAAACAGAGGAGAGGTTTAACCATATAATCACTACAGTAGTGGTTACAATGTGATAGCCACGGTACCACAACAGAGGAGAGATTTGACCATATAATCACTACAGTAGAGGTTACAATGTGATAGCCACGGTACCACAACAGAGGAGAGATTTGTCCATATAATCACTACAGTGGAGGTTACAATGTGATAGCCACGGTACCACAACAGAGGAGAGATTTGACCATATAATCACTACAGTAGAGGTTACAATGTGATAGCCACGGTACCAAAACAGAGGAGAGGTTTGACGATATAATCACTACAGTAGTGGTTACAATGTGATAGCCACGGTACCACAACAGAGGAGAGATTTGACCATATAATCACTACAGTAGTGGTTACAATGTGATAGCCACGGTACCAAAACAGAGGAGAGGTTTGACCATATAATCACTACAGTAGTGGTTACAATGTGATAGCCACGGTACCAAAACAGAGGAGAGGTTTGACGATATAATCACTACAGGAGTGGTTACAATGTGATAGCCACGGTACCACAACAGAGGAGAGATTTGACCATATAATCACTACAGTAGTGGTTACAATGTGATAGCCACGGTACCAAAACAGAGGAGAGGTTTGACGATATAATCACTACAGTAGTGGTTACAATGTGATAGCCACGGTACCAAAACAGAGGAGAGGTTTGACGATATAATCACTACAGTGGTGGTTACAATGTGATAGCCACGGTACCAAAACAGAGGAGAGGTTTGACGATATAATCACTACAGTAGAGGTTACAATGTGATAGCCACGGTACCAAAACAGAGGAGAGGTTTGACGATATAATCACTACAGTAGTGGTTACAATGTGATAGCCACGGTACCAAAACAGAGGAGAAGTTTGACGATATAATCACTACAGTAGTGGTTACAATGTGATAGCCACGGTACCAAAACAGAGGAGAGGTTTGACCATATAATCACTACAGTAGAGGTTACAATGTGATAGCCACGGTACCAAAACAGAGGAGAGGTTTGACGATATAATCACTACAGTAGTGGTTACAATGTGATAGCCACGGTACCAAAACAGAGGAGAGGTTTGACGATATAATCACTACAGTAGTGGTTACAATGTGATAGCCACGATACCAAAACAGAGGAGAGGTTTGACGATATAATCACTACAGTAGTGGTTACAATGTGATAGCCACGGTACCAAAACAGAGGAGAGATTTGACGATATAATCACTACAGTAGAGGTTACAATGTGATAGCCACGGTACCACAACAGAGGAGAGTTTTGACCATGTAATCACTACAGTAGTGGTTACAATGTGATAGCCACGGTACCAAAACAGAGGAGAGATTTGACGATATAATCACTACAGTAGTGGTTACAATGTGATAGCCACGGTACCAAAACAGAGGAGAGATTTGACGATATAATCACTACAGTAGTGGTTACAATGTGATAGCCACGGTACCAAAACAGAGGAGAGGTTTGACCATATAATCACTACAGTAGTGGTTACAATGTGATAGCCACGGTACCAAAACAGAGGAGAGATTTGACGATATAATCACTACAGTAGTGGTTACAATGTGATAGCCACGGTACCAAAACAGAGGAGAGATTTTACGATATAATCACTACAGTAGTGGTTACAATGTGATAGCCACGGTACCAAAACAGAGGAGAGGTTTGACGATATAATCACTACAGTAGTGGTTACAATGTGATAGCCACGGTACCAAAACAGAGGAGAGGTTTGACCATATAATCACTACAGTAGTGGTTACAATGTGATAGCCACGGTACCAAAACAGAGGAGTGGTCTGACCATATACTCACTACAGTAGTGGTTACAATGTGATAGCCACGGTACCAAAACAGAGGAGAGGTTTGACCATATAATCACTACAGTAGTGGTTACAATGTGATAGTCACGGTACCAAAACAGAGGAGTGGTCTGACCATATAATCACTACAGTAGTGGTTACAATGTGATAGCCACGGTACCAAAACAGAGGAGAGGTTTAACCATATAATCACTACAGTAGTGGTTACAATGTGATAGTCACGGTACCAAAACAGAGGAGAGGTTTGACCATATAATCACTACAGTAGTGGTTACAATGTGATAGCCACGGTACCAAAACAGAGGAGAGGTTTAACCATATAATCACTACAGTAGTGGTTACAATGTGATAGCCACGGTACCAAAACAGAGGAGAGGTTTAACCATATAATCACTACAGTAGTGGTTGCAATGTGATAGCCACGGTACCACAACAGAGGAGAGGTTTGACCATATAATCACTACAGTAGTGGTTACAATGTGATAGCCACGGTACCAAAACAGAGGAGAGGTTTGACGATATAATCACTACAGTAGTGGTTACAATGTGATAGCCACGGTACCACAACAGAGGAGAGATTTGACCATATAATCACTACAGTAGTGGTTACAATGTGATAGTCACGGTACCAAAACAGAGGAGTGGTCTGACCATATAATCACTACAGTAGTGGTTACAATGTGATAGCCACGGTACCACAACAGAGGAGAGGTTTGACCTCGTACTTCAATGCTCTTAGTTGTTGCAAAAATGTACTGACTATGCTTTTTACTTTGTGTATCTACGTCATATCACTGAGTCCACCTTAAAAAATATAATATTTGACATTAGTAGTAGCTAGTAGCAAGCCACATCAATGGTCACCTTTGGTAATACATTCGTATCAATATCACTCCACATAAATTAGCTTTATTAAAGAGACTCCTGTGATTACTTTCTTAACAGAATGATGAAACTGTAGGCAAAAACAGCCATCCCAACCAGAAAATAGGCCAGGGGGAGGCGATAGCCGGCACTGCCGAGCTTCCTCACCGGGCCATAGTACCCATAGAACAACACCGAGTACTGGAGGTAGCCCTGTGGATGAAAACATCACAAAGACAAGAATTGTGAATAAACTGGGAACCAAAACAAGTTGTGGCTTGGGTCTTTAAAACACGGTGAAACTTAAAGCATGCAACAAACAAATCCAAAACACTGTTGGGGCACTATTGAGACACTTTCAAGACACTATTGAAACACTATTGAGACACTTTCAAGACACTATTGAAACACTATTGAGACACTTTCAAGACACTATTGAAACACTATTGAGACACTTTCAAGACACTATTGAAACACTATTGAGACACTTTTGAAATGGTATCGAGGCGCTATTGAGACGGTTTTGAGGCACTATTGAGACACTTTTGAGATGGTATCGAGGCGCTATTGAGACGGTATTGAGGCGCTATTGAGACACTATTGAACCACTTTAAAAAAACTATTGAAACACTATTGAGGCGCTATTGAGACACTTTTAACACATTACTGAGGGACTACTGAGGGACTGTTGAGCCACTACTGAGGCACTACAAATCCTGATCCAATTCACACATTGTAAGGATTATTATGTGGTTATTATGTGGTATTATGTGTTATTACGTGGTATTATGCCGTTATTATGTGTTATTATGCCGTTATTATGTGGTTATTATGTGGTTATTATGTGGTTATTATGTGGTTATTATGTGGTATTATGTGGTATTATGTGTTATTATGAGGATAGTATGTGTTATTATGTGGTATTATGCCGTTATTATGTGTTATTATGTGGTTATTGTGTGTTATTATGTGTTATTATGCAGTTATTATGTGCTATTATGTGGTTATTATGTGGTTATTATGTCTTATTATGTGGTACTATGCGGTATTATGTGTTATTATGCGATTATTATGTGTTTTTACGTGTTATTTTGTGTTATTATGTGGTTATTATGTGGTTATTATGTCTTATTATGTGGTTGTTATGTGGTTATTATGTGTTATTATGTGTTATTATGTGGTTATTATGTGTTATTATGCGATTATTATGTGTTTTTTACGTGTTATTTTGTGTTATTATGTGGTTATTATGTGTTATTATGTGGTTATTGTGTGGTTATTATGTGGTTATTGTGTGGTTATTATGTGTTATTATGTGGTTATTATGTGTTATTATGTGTTACTATGTGTTATTATGTGTTATTATGTGGCTATTATGTGGTTATTATGTGTTTATTATGTGTTATTATGTGTTATTATGTGGTTATTATGCGGTTATTATGTATTATTATGTGGTTATTATGTGGTTATTATGTGTTATTATGTGTTATTATGTGTTATTATGTGTTATTATGTGGTTGCTGTTGCTCCTCGGGGGCCTCCGTACTTAATGTCATGCTGATAAGAAGGCTGGCAACATAAACATCACTCACAGTACAAGGAGTGGTTGAAATATAGTTTAGATGAATCGAACTACACAACAAAATGGATGTAATTGAACAGTGATATTGAGGGAACATTAAGAGATTAAACTGCCTTGCCCCAAGAGACCAGATGGTGTCCAGATCTTGGGCTGAGGCCAGGTGCTCCTTGGGAATGGTCTTACTCCGGGTTGTTCCGAACGGCTCTCCGGCCAGGAGCTGAGAGGAGAAATTCAGATGGATTATTATGCCAGTACAATGAATGATATGGGGGGAGGAGTGGGGGCAAATGGATTAGAAAGGGACAATGTTACCATTGAATTTGCACACACACACACACACACACACACACAGAACTACAGGTCACACACACACACAGTTTAACTACCCACTCCATGCCTCAAACACAATAATATTTTCCCTAGATCTTTTATTTTCTCTTTTCTTCCGATCATAATCTACAATGATCTCCAAACAACCATAACATTGATCGGTCTTTATGTATCAAGTAGCAACAGTAAGTTCTGATAAATAACAGGTGGATAATGGAGTAAGACACAACACTTAAAGGTTTGAATATTGACTGAATTATAGTACATAAATCATTCTATAATTAGGTCCAGATTCACCATGACTTCACCATGATGTCACCATGACTTGTCTTCACCATGACGTCACCATGACTTAACCATGACTTAACCATGTCTTCACCATGACGCCACCATGACATCACCACGACTTAACCATGACTTCACCATGACTTCATCCCGATTTCACCATGACTTCACCATGACTTCACCATAACTTAACCATGACTTCAATATGACTTCACCATGACTTCACCATGACTTCACCATGACTTCATCACGATTTCACCATGACTTCACCATAACTTAACCATGACTTCACCATGACTTCAATATGACTTCATCACGATTTCACCATGACTTCACCATGACTTCATCACGATTTCACCATGACTTCACCATAACTTAACCATGACTTCACCATGACTTCAATATGACTTCATCACGATTTCACCATGACTTCACCATGACTTCACCATGACTTCACCATAACTTCACCATGACTTCAATATGACTTCACCACGACTTCACCACGACTTCACCATGATTTCAATATGACTTCATCACGATTTCACCATGACTTCCCCATGACTTCAATATGACTTCATCACGATTTCACCATGACTTCACCATGACTTAACCATGATGTCACCACGACTTCACCACGATTTCACCATGACTTCACCATGACGTCACAATGACTTCACCATGTCTTCACCATGACGGTAAAATGTTTTATTGTCAGATACAAGCTAAAAGGGACTTAGTCTATAACCAGCGATCGGATTAAATCCCTACCAAAGTCTTATCTCTGAAAACTTCAGTCTACAAAAGAAAAATCCAATCTGTGAGGTTGGGGTGAATGTAGGAGGGAAAAGGTTGGTTGGAGAATGGATGGAAGGAAGGAGGGATGAAATGGAGGAGATTGGGAGTGAGTGATGTGCCAGCTGATGTCTGGGGAAATTGCCTGTGTCTGCATGTCAGCCGGCTAAATAAATCAGCCCTGCTTTTCCCGACATACCCAGACCAATAACAATGCCCTCTATGCATTATTTGTGACGTCTGGCACCAAAAGTGCTGATTTTTATTGTCATACTTTGCAAGCACATACCGGAATTTACAATATCTGTTAGGTCCTCTCTTGTATCCTCTGCATACAATTCACCATTGTAACATTCAGCTACATTCTACATTTGAAGCAGTCAAATCGTGTTAAATAAAGTTGAAATCCTCTATCGCTGTTTTTAAGTTTTGTTTTATGGAGAATTCAGTTTACTTCCTTTCCCTAATAACTTAATTATTTAGTCATGATAGACACATCTATGGTACACACATCCATGGTACACACATCCATGGTACACACATCTATGATACACACATCTATGGTACAAACAGCCCCTGTTCTTCTATTGATTGACACACACACACACACACACACTAGAGGTCGACCGATTATGATTTTTCCACGTCAATACCGATACTGATACCGATTATTGGAGGACCAAAAAGGCAGATACCGATTAATCGGCCTTTTTCAAAATGTATTTATTTATTTGTAATAATGACAATTACAACAATACTGAATGAACACTTTTATTTTAACTTAATATAATACATCAATAAAATCAATTTAGCCTCAAATAAATAATGAAACATGTTCAATTTGGTTTAAATAATGCAAAAAGAAGAAAGTAAAAGTGCAATATGTGGCAGGGAAAAAAGCTAACGTTTAAGTTCCTTGCTCAGAACATGAGAACATATGAAAGCTGGTGGTTCCTTTTAACATGAGTCTTCAATATTTCAAGGTAAGAAGTTTTAGGTTGAGGTTATTATAGGAATTATAGGACTATTTCTCTCTATACGATTTGTATTTCATATACCTTTGACTATTGGATGTTCTTATAGGCACTTTAATATTGCCATAGCTTCTGTCCCTACCCATCGCTCCACAAAAGCTGCGGACCTTGCAGGGCAAGGGGAACAACTACTCCAAGTCTCAGACCGAGTGATGTTTGAAACGCTATTAGCGCACACCCCATTAACTAGCTAGCCATTTCACATCGGTTACACCAGCCTAATATCGGGAGCTGATAGGCTTGAAGTCATAAACAGCGCAATGCTTGAAGCACAGCGAAGAGCTGCTGGCAAAAAGCACCCCCCCCCCCCTTGGGTTGTGCCGTGGCGGAGGTCTTTGTGGGCTATACTCAGCCTTGTCTCAGGATGGTAAGTTGGTGGTTGAAGATATCCCTCTAGTGGTGTGGGGGCTGTGCTTTGGCAAAGTGGGTGGGGTTATATCCTTCATGTTTGGCCCTGTCCGGGGGTGTCCTCGGATGGGGCCACAGTGTCTCCTGACCCCTCCTGTCTCAGCCTCCACTATTTATGCTGCAGTAGTTTATGTGTCGGGGGGCTAGGGTCAGTTTGTTATATCTGGAGTGCTTCTCCTGTCCTATTCGGTGTCCTGTGTGAATCTAAGTGTGCGTTCTCTAATTCTCTCCTTCTCTCTTTCTCTCTCTCAGAGGACCTGAGCCCTAGGACCATGCCCCAGGACTACCTGATATGATGACTCCTTGCTGTCCCCAGTCCACCTGGCTGTGCTGCTGCTCCAGTTTCAACTGTTCTGCCTTATTATTATTCGACCATGCTGGTCATTTATGAACATTTGAACATCTTGGCCATGTTCTGTTATAATCTCCACCCGGCACAGCCAGAAGAGGACTGGCCATCCCACATATGCTCTCTCTAATTCTCTCTTTCTTTCTCTCTCTCGGAGGACCTGAGCCCTAGGACCATGCCCCAGGAATACCTGACATGATGACTCCTTGCTGTCCCCAGTCCACCTGACTGTGCTGCTGCTCCAGTTTCAACTATTCTGCCTTATTATTATTCGACCATGCTGGTCATTTATGAACATTTGAACATCTTGACCATGTTTTGTTATAATCTCCACCCGGCACAGCCAGAAGAGGACTGGCCACCCCACATAGCCTGGTTCCTCTCTAGGTTTCTTCCTAGGTTTTGGCCTTTCTAGGGAGTTTTTCCTAGCCACCGTGCTTCTACACCTGCATTGCTTGCTGTTTGGGGTTTTAGGCTGGGTTTCTGTACAGCACTTTGAGATATCAGCTGATGTACGAAGGGCTATATAAATAAATTTGATTTGATTTGATTTGCTCTATCAAATATCAAATCATAGACTTAATTATAACATAATAACACACAGAAATACGAGCCTTAGGTCATTAATATTGTCAAATCCGGAAACTATCTATATAAAATAAACGTTTATTATTTCAGTGAAATACGGAACCGTTCGGTATTTTATCTAACGGGTGGCATCCCTTAAATATAAATATTCCGGTTACATTGCACAACCTTCAATGTTATGTCATAATTTCGCATAACAGGTAGTCAGCCTGCCACGCAGTAGTCGGCCATGATCAGTGTCCAAAAATGCAGAATACCGATTGTTATGAAAACTTTAAATCGGCCCTAATTAATCGGCCACTCTAACACACACACACACACACACACACACACACACACACACACACACACACACACACACACACACACACACACACACACACACACACACACACACACACACACACGCACACACAAACACACACACACACACCTCAGGTATGACTATGAATGCTCCAGTCATGACAGTAAGGACTATGTTGATACCAAACAGCCATCTGAGGAAGATGAAGTAGGAGGCCACCCCTGACCCAAAGTGACCTAAGAGGGAAACAGAGACAGGGGTGTATGGTGAAGTTACCCCAAGACACTGATATTGGGTCAGTTTTGCATTTTCACCACTAATGTTTAAGTTAAGGTTTGGGGTAGGTGGAGCTGATCCTAGATCTTTACTATGGGAAAGGAGACAGACAATCACAAATCATCTCAAACCAAACTGAAATTATTTTAAATTTCAGACATTACATTTATTTATTTAAAATTTTAATTGTCACATGCTTGGTAAACAACAGGTGTAGACTGAAATGCTAACTTACGGGCCCTTCCCAACAATGCACAATACCAAAAATATAAATAAAATAACAATAGAAAAACATGTGTAACACAAGGAGTAAATACAATATAAATATATAAATAACTTGGCTATACACGCGGGTTACCAGTACAGAGTCTATGTGCAGGGCTAGGAGGTAATAACTTGGCTATACACACGGGTTACCAGTACAGAGTCTAAGTGCAGGGGTAGGAGGTAATAACTTGGCTATACACGCGGGTTACCAGTACAGAGTCTATGTGCAGGGGTACGAGGTAATAACTTGGCTATACACACGGGTTACCAGTACAGAGTCTATGTGCAGGGGTAGGAGGTAATAACTTGGCTATACACGCGGGTTACCAGTACAGAGTCTATGTGCAGGGGTACTAGGTAATAACTTGGCTATACACGCGGGTTACCACTACAGAGTCTATGTGCAGGGGTACGAGGTAATAACTTGGCTATACACACGGGTTACCAGTACAGAGTCTATGTGCAGGGCTAGGAGGTAATAACTTGGCTATACACGCGGGTTACCAGTACAGAGTCTATGTGCAGGGGTACGAGGTAATAACTTGGCTATACACACGGGTTACCAGTACAGAGTCTATGTGCAGGGATACGAGGTAATAACTTGGCTATACACGTGGGTTACCAGTACAGAGTCTATGTGCAGGGGTACGAGGTAATAACTTGGCTATACACACGGGTTACCAGTACAGAGTCTATGTGCAGGGGTAGGAGGTAATAACTTGGCTATACACAAGGTTTACCAGTACAGAGTCTATGTGCAGGGGTAGGATGTAATAACTTGGCTATACACAAGGGTTACCAGTACAGAGTCTATGTGCAGGGGTAGGAGGTAATAACTTGGCTATACACACGGGTTGCCAGTACAGAGTCTATGTGCAGGGGTACGAGGTAATAACTTGGCTATACACACGGGTTACCAGTACAGAGTCTATGTGCAGGGGTAGGAGGTAATAACTTGGCTATACACACTGGTTACCAGTACAGAGTCTATGTGCATGGGTACGAGGTAATAACTTGGCTATACACACGGGTTACCAGTACAGAGTCTATGTGCAGGGGTACGAGGTAATAACTTGGCTATACACACGGGTTACCAGTACAGAGTCTATGTGCAGGGGTATGAGGTAATTGAGGAAGGTATAGTATGTAGGTATAGGTAGGGATAAAGTGACTAGACAACAGGATAGATAGTGGACAGTAGCAGCAGCTTCTGTGATGAGTGTGGAAGTGTGTGTGTGGCGACAGTGTGCCTGTGTGTCAATACAATTTTACAGTAAAATACACATTACAGTAAAAGGTAATGAACTAATATTTTACTGTAATATAGTCAGTATCTTACATGTTCAAGTAAGTAATAAAATATGTTCTTAAAAGTTGTTACTTTCTATTTTCTTGATCCTCATCTCCCAGGGAATAAACAGAACCACGATGTTGTACAGCAACCTGGAGACCTTCTTCAGCAGCTGAAAATATATAACCATTTTCTATTAGTGTGTGTGTATATATTTATATATATACTGTATATATTTGTCTGCATGGCTTTTTTGAATGATTGATTTACTGTTATTATCGTGTCTTATTTCAGATGCCCAAACCATTGGACTTAAACAGTCAATTATTTTCAGGGTTTGTGTGCATGTGTTTGTGTTTGTGTTTAAGGAGGAAGAGGTTAAAATCTTTGCTTAATTCTCTCAGAGAAGATCTGTTGATTCAGTAGCCAACACATACAAAGCAACACCAGTCAAGTCCCATCACTTAACATCAAATGAACATAGATACATATTGTATTTAATTCATTTCATGATTTGGTGATAGGGAGGGGTACTTCATTCAAAAGTCAAGATATGATTATTCATATACACATAAGTCCATTCGTTGAACAAATGGATGTGATTTCTAAATTGTAATTAAGCAGAAGCCAATATATATATATATAATTAATTATTCCTCATCAATCTACTTTCTAAAAGTCAATTAATTTTAATGGTGCTTCGGTAGCCTTGCCCAATCCCTCCTGAACATTTTAATTAAACCAAACCATAACAACAGGCTATAAATTTGCTTGGCTGCGGTTTGCTGAGGCTGTGTGTGTGTGTGTGTGTGTGTGTGTGTGTGTGTGTGCGCATGTGTGTGTGTGTATGTGTGTGTGTGTGTGTGTGTACATGTGTACGTGTGTGTGTGTGTGTGTACGTGTGTGTGTGTGTGTGTACAGAGAGAAGCCTACAGGCAGAGGGAGCAGTGTCGAGCTCTAACCTCACGGTCTCGTAAACACAGTGAGAACAGAAAGGCAATGTTAAGTGTATAACTCAGCCTACAGAACAGAGGGAATGGACACAGTAACAATCAGGCTGAAGGCAATCAGGCTGAAGGCATCTACTGCAGTAGAGAAATAGTAAGCTAATTCTCTTAGCTAATTTTCAATTAAATCATATGTGAAAAGTAGCCTGACACATTGATATGCCTGACACAGCAGAGTGTGTTTCATTGTTTGAAAACAACAGTACACTATGAGATGTCAAAACGTAATACTTAACCTGTTGCCTTTGTTTACTAGAACCCCCATATTTTGGACAAAGTAGATCATCCACATACAATAAAATGTGCTACAGCAAGTGAAACTATGACTATGAAGATGCATTTTAAGTGGTACAGTCATTGTGTTGTATAATATGAGTGTGTTTGTGAACCTTCTTGCAGTATGTGTTGTTTATCAGGACAGGTGTGTGTGTGTGTGTGTGTGTGTGTGTGTGTGTGTGTGTGTGTGTGTGTGTGTGTATGTGTGTGTGTGTGTGTGTGAGTGTGTGTGTGTGTGTGAACCCACATCAGCCCCAGCAGCCTGGTACCCTCTGGTCCTTGTTAGCCTCCCCTCGTACTTCAGGACAATCTCTCTGGCCTGCCTGGAACAAACACAGGGAGATAACAATGGCTTTTAAACTCTGATCTACAGTCAGTAGAAACACAAAGACATCACACTGGAAGAGTGAATATGATTCAATACACTGATCTAGGTAAATCAGATATAGTAAAACATTTTAAAGACATGTCAATTATGATTCCAGAGATTTATGTAATTTCAGACAAAAATAACTTGCAGCAGGTTAAACCCTTGCATGTTATTTCACAAACTGGTCCTAGTTCAGCTTTACTGTGCGTGGGAGTAAAGTATTCCTACTGTGGTTCTCAACCCATCACTGGGGTAGTTCAGATGTCTGTGGCACTTGCTCTAATCAACGATGCCTACTCTCAACAGGCTTTTCACAGACTCATGTGCTCCTCTAAAATTATACATCTTAAATAAAAATGGTTTAGGGCAGATTAAAAATATATTTTAGAAAGAGAGGAGGAGACTAAATAAAAATGGTTTAGGGCAGATTAAAAATATATTTTAGAAAGAGAGGAGGAGACTAAATAAAAATGGTTTAGGGCAGATTAAAAATATATTTTAGAAAGAGAGGAGGAGACTAAATAAAAATGGTTTAGGGCAGATTAAAAATATATTTTAGAAAGAGAGGAGGAGACTAAATAAAAATGGTTTAGGGCAGATTAAAATATATTTTAGAAAGAGAGGAGGAGACTAAATAAAAATGGTTTAGGGCAGATTAAAATATATTTTAGAAAGAGAGGAGGAGACTAAATAAAAAGAGCCAAAGTGGGAAGGGTGGAGACGGACAGTAACGGAATTCTGGTTTCCATGGTTTCGTACTTGTGCCTATATCACCAGACCATTGGGCCTGCACACTCTTTTCATCTTTCAACTTGCTTATGGTACTACTACTAGGATAAAATGTATTGTTGATATCATGTATGTTATGGTACTACTAAGATAAACTCTATGGTTGATATCCTGTATGTTATGGTACTACTAGGATAAACTCTATGGTTGATATCCTGTATGTTATGGTACTACTACTAGGATAACATTTATTGTTGATATCCTGTATGTTATGGTACTACTAAGATAAACTCTATGGTTGATATCCTGTATGTTATGGTACTACTAGGATAAACTCTATGGTTGATATCCTGTATGTTATGGTACTACTAGGATAAACTCTATGGTTGATATCCTGTATGTTATGGTACTACTACTAGGATAAAATGTAATGTTGATATCCTGTATGTTATGGTACTACTACTAAGATAAACTCTATGGTTGATATCCTGTATGTTATGGTACTACTAGGATAAACTCTATGGTTGATATCCTGTATGTTATGGTACTACTACTAGGATCAACTCTATGGTTGATATCCTGTATGTTATG
Source organism: Oncorhynchus clarkii lewisi (assembly GCF_045791955.1). Taxonomy (NCBI): domain Eukaryota; kingdom Metazoa; phylum Chordata; class Actinopteri; order Salmoniformes; family Salmonidae; genus Oncorhynchus; species Oncorhynchus clarkii. The sequence goes on along the minus strand of NC_092172.1, from coordinate 33,792,726 downwards.
GTACTACTACTAGGATAAACTCTATGGTTGATATCCTGTATGTTATGGTACTACTACTAGGATAAACTCTATGGTTGATATCCTGTATGTTATGGTACTACTAAGATAAACTCTATGGTTGATATCCTGTATGTTATGGTACTACTAAGATAAACTCTATGGTTGATATCCTGTATGTTATGGTACTACTAAGATAAACTCTATGGTTGATATCCTGTATGTTATGGTACTACTACTAGGATAACATTTATTGTTGATATCCTGTATGTTATGGTACTACTACTAAGATCAACTCTATGGTTGATATCCTGTATGTTATGGTACTACTAAGATAAACTCTATGGTTGATATCCTGTATGTTATGGTACTACTACTAGGATAAACTCTATGGTTGATATCCTGTATGTTATGGTACTACTACTAGGATAAACTCTATGGTTGATATCCTGTATGTTATGGTACTACTAGGATCAACTCTATGGTTGATATCCTGTATGTTATGGTACTACTACTAGGATAAACTCTATGGTTGATATCCTGTATGTTATGGTACTACTACTAGGATAAACTCTATGGTTGATATCCTGTATGTTATGGTACTACTAAGATAAACTCTATGGTTGATATCCTGTATGTTATGGTACTACTAAGATAAACTCTATGGTTGATATCCTGTATGTTATGGTACTACTAAGATAAACTCTATGGTTGATATCCTGTATGTTATGGTACTACTACTAGGATAACATTTATTGTTGATATCCTGTATGTTATGGTACTACTACTAAGATCAACTCTATGGTTGATATCCTGTATGTTATGGTACTACTAAGATAAACTCTATGGTTGATATCCTGTATGTTATGGTACTACTACTAGGATAAACTCTATGGTTGATATCCTGTATGTTATGGTACTACTACTAGGATAAACTCTATGGTTGATATCCTGTATGTTATGGTACTACTACTAGGATAAACTCTATGGTTGATATCCTGTATGTTATGGTACTACTACTAGGATAAACTCTATGGTTGATATCCTGTATGTTATGGTACTACTACTAGGATAAACTCTATGGTTGATATCCTGTATGTTATGGTACTACTACTAGGATAAACTCTATGGTTGATATCCTGTATGTTATGGTACTACTAAGATAAACTCTATGGTTGATATCCTGTATGTTATGGTACTACTACTAGGATAAAATGTATTGTTGATATCCTGTATGTTATGGTACTACTACTAGGATAAACTCTATGGTTGATATCCTGTATGTTATGGTACTACTACTAAGATAAACTCTATGGTTGATATCCTGTATGTTATGGTACTACTACTAGGATAAACTCTATGGTTGATATCCTGTATGTTATGGTACTACTACTAGGATAAAATGTATTGTTGATATCCTGTATGTTATGGTACTACTACTAGGATAAACTCTATGGTTGATATCCTGTATGTTATGGTACTACTAGGATAAACTCTATGGTTGATATCATTTATGTTTGTAACGACTGTCTGATTGCTGCATTGGTACAGGTGTCCCTATTAAAAGATATAGCTGTTTAAATACCTAGATAAATAAAATGCACTGGAAATATAAAATATAAATATTTAATACCAAAAAAAAGTTGAGTTTCAAAACAAATCAAATGAACTTCGAGATAAACGGGGACAGGAATTTCACGACAAGCATAACAGGTGAAAACGGGGTTATGAACCAGTGATTTGCAGTGTAAAATATGAGGTGTTTTTGCAGGGTGTGTAATCAGCAGTATTCACCCAGAGATTACTGAGGACGTAAAACGCAGGCTTGCATCTCATCCGTGTGACGGTCATAAAGCCTAGAGCAGTAATAACAAACCACCCATATAAAACCTGCTATGGCTAGAACCTACTCAGCACATCTCTCTCGCTCTCTCTCGCTCGCTCACTCTCTCGTTCTCCTGAAGTGATGCTCTTTGAGAAAAATACTGTAAACGGCTATAGTCAAATCACATCTATGTTTGGTTATAAAAAAGAGCGACTTTAGGCTATTTACTGTATTAAAAAATTCATATTGAATTGTGTTTGCCTGACAACGCAACAAAATATTAACATTTAAAAAATATGTATCTGCTGCTTGGATAGTTCCATCTGAGCCACTGGCTTAATCCCGTTCTTTAACTTTTATTTTTGGTTGAGTTGGAGACGTGGATCTAACTTGTAGACAATTTAATAGGCTATTTACTGTATTTCAAAAAATCATCCAGAAACCCCAGGCCTGTTGTTCTATTGTCGTTGAGGACTTTGAAAATGCTATACAGGCTTAAATAGCCTCATTGATGATACGTGAGTGATACAGTATGGTCATTTTGCTGTTAAACCTTCCCCTTTGGAATGACTTCCATAGCAACGGTGAATCTAAGTGGAGATCTCAACAATCATTGTCACAATAGCACATTGGTAATAGTCAGTGACAAACATCATAGCTAACCAGGGCTGGGCTTGGTTAAAACCCTGGGAAAGAGACCAAAGGGTAGCTGTAGATAGATCAACTCTCCAGTAGGAAGTGCTGCCCAGACTATTGTTTGTTTTCTGAAAGTGGATATAAAATTGAAGATCTGACATTGAAGGTAAAAGGTAAAGGTAAAAGGTATTAAAGGTAAAAATTCAATATATTTTATAGAAGGTTATCTATGTTGAAAATTGGTTACCATGATGACATAATCCTATGGTTGAAATTTCACCCTCAAAACAGTTAACGAAGATAACGTTTTTCAAATCCAATGTATTTTCCATGTAGATTCCACGTCACAATACAGTACCAGGCAAAGTGTTATTGTATTATTGTACAATGTAGAGAATAGCCAAAATAAAGAAAAACCCTTGAATGAGGAGGTATTCTAAAACCTTTGACCGGTAGTGTATAGTCACAAATTATGTTGAAACAACGTTGATTCAACCAGTTTGTGTCAAGAGGGACACAACCCATCCCCTTATCCAATAATCAGCTGATGTCAAACACACGTGGGTCTACAAATACAATTCTCTTCCTCAATAGTGAGTAGCGAAAGAACACTATATAAAAAGTCTAAATGACTATGACATCCTGGCATTTAAAGCATACTAAACTTGATCATTTTGACATACTATAAGACTTAAATATTTGTAAACCTAAAACGCTTACTATTTAGGACATAGGTATCTGGACAAGGTCCAGATGTCTAATCTGTGTTGTCAGGAGACATCTGGATTCCGATTTGAATTTAATAGCATCCTAAACCCCCAGAACAGGAGACAAACACAAAGGTATCAGGTGTGTCCCTCTACATGTATGGTGTTTGTATAATCAATGTGTGTGTGGGACTAGAGGTTCCGACCCCAGTAAAAATAGGAACCAGGCGAACTAACAGCTGATGAAATAATTACTCTGCTAATTTGGTTTATTTTCTGTGGGAGGAGCCATTAACGTGGCGAGGGAGTGAGGAGCCCGGGAGAGGCAGATGTTAATCGTTATTTACTTCGCTTCATGCTTTACATTCCGATGGCTCCTCCGCCCATTAGCGACAGAGAGTTAGAGCCTTTTCACCATTTATGAGCTCTCAGGTGTTAATGAAGAGCTAGTGTTTACATGTTTCCCCTATCTGACGTGTTAATGGGTTTGGATAACCAGACTGCAGGGGGGAAAACAACAGCGAAGAGGGAACAAAACGTGCACTTGACTATGCATAGGATTTCTTATACTGTGGTCAAATGCATCTTGTGATAAATCCATTTGTATACCTGTCCTGTCCATCTTAAGGAATTAAACCCAAGGTTGCGTCCCCAATGGCCCCCTCTGCCCTACATAGTGCAATACTTTTGACCAGAACCCTATATGCCCTGGTAAAAAATTGTGCACTAAATATGGAATAGGGTGCCATTTTGGAGAGTTCTAAGATGCTGCACCTAAATCTCTGCCTTGGTTATTTTGAGCTCCAACTCCTGTTACCTTGAATTAGTATTATAACTATTGGACCTGTTACCTTGAATTAGAATTAGAACTATTGGACCTGTTACCTTGAATTAGTATTATAACTATTGGACCTGTTACCTTGAATTAGTATTATAACTATTGGACCTGTTACCTTGATTTTAGAATTAGAACTATTGGACCTGTTACCTTGAGTTAGTATTACAACTATTGGACCTGTTACCTTGAATTAGAATTATAACTTTTATACATTTTACCATGAATTAGTTAGTAGTAGTTATTGGAAAAATTTTCTTGGGTAAGCCCCATTTTCATTTGAGCCCCTAATTCATTTGATTATTTTGTTTAATCACAAAAACAATGCAATTTAAAAGGCCTACTGTTCTTCTGCGGAGGTGTATAATTTGCAATGTATGAATAGCTGGAATGTTTTTTGTCACCTCATACTCTCTAGGCTCGAGTACTGTGGTGAAGGACAATTCCATAACACAGGCTTGAGTACTCCGATGCTGAACAATACCATAACACAGGCTTGAGTACTCCGATGCTGGACAATATCTTAACACAGGCTTGAGTACTCCGGGGCTGGACAATACCATAACACAGGCTTGAGTACTGTGGTGAAGGACAATACCATAACACAGGCTTGAGTACTGTGGTGAAGGACAATACCATAACACAGGCTTGAGTACTCCGATGCTGGACAATACCATAACACAGGCTTGAGTACTCCGATGCTGGACAATACCATAACACAGGCTTGAGTACTCCGATGCTGGACAATACCATAACACAGGCTTGAGTACTGTGGTGGAGGACAATACCATAACACAGGCTTGAGTACTCCGGTGCTGGACAATACCATAACACAGGCTTGAGTACTCCGGGGCTGGACAATACCATAACACAGGCTTAAGTACTCCGATGCTGGACAATACCATAACACAGGCTTGAGTACTCCGGTGCTGGACAATACCATAACACAGGCTTGAGTACTCTGGTGGTGGACAATACCGTAACACAGGCTTGAATACTCAGATGGAGGACAATACCATAATACAGGCTTGAGTATTCCGGTGGAGGACAATACCATAACACAGGCTTGACAACGGTGGGGGACATAGCACAGTCCATTGACATTCACCACACCATTTTTTAGGACCACTTTCATTAAGCAATACAGCAGTGTGTGGGCTTTACAGTGTGTGTATTTGTGTGTGTGCATGATTTACTTCAGAGATTTGAGTTTGTGTCTCATGGGCTGAGCTCGGGTGTGTATGTTGGTGATGGTGTGTACATATGTGTCTACTCTATTCAGTATGTGTGCATCTATGTGCCTTACTTGAGGGCTTTGAGCTTGCGTCTCATAGGCCAGGCTCGGGTGCGTATGTTGGCGATGATCTCCTTCTGAAACTGGATGTTCTGGAACATCTGCTCTGGGTCGTTGCTGTCCGCATGTTCATCCTCCTTGCCCTCCTCATCTGATTGGCTGCAATGGGACAGAAGGAGAGGGGTCAACATGTTATCTTGAGGGACAGCTGTGCTCTGAGGTGTGACTGAAGACAGACTCAAAGAAGCAGGATGTTGATAGTTGCTTTTTTCTCTGTAAAGTCAATTTCCTCACAAGCAAGGCAAATGGTAAGAGTTCATAGCATGACACACACACACACAAACATGCCCACCTGCACCAGAAGCAGGCATGCACCAAACACACACACACAAAGTGAATGTACACAGTCCCTACATTCAAATATCAACGTAATCCACACGGTTTATTTTTCATTTGAAAATGCAGTGAACCTAAAACAAGATTTAATCACTATTTGTTTAAGTCATACACATGAACTTAATTATCAAAGTGAGGATACTGAATGACATGAAAATGTAGAGGAGGAATGGTTGGGTAGATTATTTGACTCCTACAATATAAATATTCAGCTTGAGCAGGAGATAATGAAAATCTTAAAAACTCAGTCACAGGATGTGTATGGAAATGACTCCGTCCTCCTGAAGACATCTCCAGTACCCTGTGCTCTCCAGTCACTCGTCTGGTCAATCTGTCAATTATAGAAGCAGTGTTCCCTGACGACTGGAAATCTGCTGTCATAACACCAATCTTCAAGGCTGGAGATCCAACTGATGTGGCCAAATATAGGCCCATCTGCATTCTCCCAATCATATCCAAGGTGGTAGAAGAGGTGGTGGCCAACCAACTAATAGCCCACCTAAACTCAGGTCACTCTCTTCTCCATCCAATGCAGTTTGGTTTCAGGACACATCATTCAACCAAAATGGCAAACTGCCTCTTTGTCAAAGAAATAATGTGCAAATTTGCCAAAGGTTTAGTTGTGATAGCCTTTTTTCCTGGATTTAAAGAAAGCATTCGACACAGTGAACCACAATGTGCTGCTATCCAAACTGTCAACCCACAAACTACCGGCACACACAAACAGATGGATGGAATCCTGTCTGACCAAAAGAAAACAATGCACCAAAAATCTAACTTTCAACATCCGCTCACTGCTCTGTCGGGGTCCCTCAAGGAACCATTTTGTGCCCACTCTAATTTAGTATATACATCAATGCAGATGTATGCAGACGATACAGTGTTCTACTGTATGTACATGTCAAGACAAAGCAACAGCCGGCTCGTAAAATTACAACAGCAACGAACAAAATAGCTGACTGGTTGGACTATTCATGTCTAACATTGAACAAAACAAAAACTGTCTGCATGTATTTTTCCACCAGGAAAAGTGAGACCATCAGCCTGAGGGAATTTCATAAAAATGTAAATTGTAATTAATTTTTTTTTTTAATCCTTTTTAGATAAAACTATACAAAATATAATCAGGTCACCAAATAACTATTTTGCTAAGGTATACAGTAGCCTCAACAAGACTCTGTAGGGTAGCACCATGGTGTAGCCAGAGGACAGCTAGCTTCCGTCCTCCTCTGTTGTCAATACAAAACCTAGGAGGCTCATGCTTCTCACCGCCTTCCATAGACTTACACAGAAATTATGACAACTTCCGGATGACGTCCTCCAGCCTATCAGCCTATTGCAGCATGAACTGACATGTTGTCCACCCAATCATAAGATCAGAGAATTAATCTAGCACTGAAAGCATAAGATACAGTTAGCTAGCAGTGTAATGTATAACATGTGGTGAGTAGTTGTCTCAAAGAGAGAGAAAGACTATAGTTGAACGTTTTTGAACAAATTAATTTCTTCCAAAATGAAGGAGAAGCAAGAGAGAAATAGAGAGTCATTTTTTTCAGTTTCAGTTTCACTTACTTAGTTAGCAAATGCAGCTAGCTAGTTTAGCCTACTAAACACCCTGCTCAAACAGAGGGATGCTATGTTAGCTAGCTGGCAATGACTTTCCAACACAACACTGGAACTCTTCCAAGTCAAGATAAGATTTTGGTTTTATTAATTTATTGCCACCCGGCCCGCCGGTGTAACTGCTTACTGACTCTACACTGTAACGTTACTGCATGATTGTAGTGGGTTTACTAACGCGGTAGTTCTATTAGCTAAGCTGACTATGACATTACTTTAGCTAATATGGTGATAACGATGTAGGCTGTTTGTAGAGGTTTGGCTTGGAAAGTTTTCATTCTGCCGATTCTGTTGAGGAACGTTTCTTAAATGGAAGCAAACTGAACAAAACGGAGATAAACATACCTGAATTTGTCCAATAGAAACTCTTGTTTGCAACTGTCGTGTCTTTGGCTATGCCGGATTAAGTGATATGACATGCTATTCTATAAAATAATTTATCTGTAATTAATGTTACCTGATTAAGCTAATCAGGTAAATGTAATTACCTAGAAAGTCGGGGCACCACTAAATAATGTTTATAGAGCTGTTATCTTCCGAATAAACTCTTAAAGACCTAGTAATCTTTTACATCAATAGCAGTCAATATTTAATCGTCACTTTATTCAGTCTCATCTGAAAGTTATAAATTCTTGGTTATCTTCATGAACCCTGGCTAAAACGTTGAATCAGCAATACAAAATTTGGTTTAATCATTTATTGACTAAATACCTAAATAATCACACAGAATTACATCTACACAGAATGGATCATACATTGATTACAAATTATGTCATAAAGAAAACGTCTCTGGTGGACCCAACAGATAAGACAGCTGGTTACACAAAGAGAGGGGGTTGGGTTTGAGTTAAAGAGCGGGAAGACTGAGTAACAAAGGGAGACGCTATGCTATCGTAAATACAGTATCTTATGCATTCTAAATTACCTCCCATTTGAAAAAGGTAAATGCAATTAATATTTACTCTCAGCTGCGCTTCGGTAGGTTGGTCGTAGATGGTAGGCCAGGTTGTCCTTTGAAGAATGTCTGGTGGTAGAACGGTTACTTTGTGGTATTGTTGTGTGTGTTAGACTGGATACGTCGTCCGTCCTTTCCTAGCCCACCTTTAAGACGACTGCTGCTAATTCAAAACCTAGGAGGTATCACTTCTGGAGTGAATAAGTGTTCATACCAAGTTGCCATACTTTTAAGCTCACGCTATATTCTGGCTGGTATAGTCAAAATGTATCCTTCCCTGGTGTAGGTCGTCACCTTCACATTGAAATTCGATGCCAATTGCGTTAGGTTCTTGCTTATGTTGGCTTAGTTCTGTAGGTGGTCTTTGTCCTTTCAACGGGGGGGGGGGGACGGGACTGCCAGTCCGCACGTACTTGGAACAGAAAGTTACGGAGAGAGCCGTGTTTCATAGTTTACAACCCATGTCTGTTCACTTGGGCTGGGCCAAGAGTGAGCAGAGTGGTGTTCTTCTGACAAACCGTTCTCTCATTAAGAAGCTAAAAATTACATTTTATCTTTTCACAAATAGTTTCATTTTTAAACATTTAAATTGCACAACAATTCCATGTGAATCTGATAACTAGAATGTGTAGATTTTCCAAGATACAGTTTATGTTGCCCTATCATCAGTAATCATGTCTCAGACGCCAACTGAACTGACATCATATTCATTAAATCGCAACGCATATTTTCAACTGGTTGGATTACGGAAAGATGGTTCCGTTTCCCATCTTGTGATGTCACCAGACTCTCTCTCAATGTTAACAAAGGGATTTTCAATAGTCAAATCGGTAGAGTAGAGAGAGGAAAAAGGGGAAAGGTATTTATGTGGGTCATAAACCTCCCCCCTCAGGCCAATGTCATGACATAACTGTTGCACTAATGATTGCACCCTATTTCAGCTAGATGCAGACAAGAGTGTGCATGGTGGTATTTAATGTCACCGTCTGTCACCTCAAATGTGTCTCTTGGCCTGTGTGCACCTACGTTGTAAACTTTCATTCATTGGCTAGGTTGTAGCAACCTCATGATGGACATAGGGAAATATCATGTAGTAGCCTAAACCTATCGCTGTTACATTTAACTGGGTGAATGGAATATGAATGAGAGTCATCCAACATGCTGTAAGAGAAATAAGGCCACGTTCATGAACAAAGAAAACGGCCCTGACCACTGGTCACAACCTGGTCACAAGATAATATCACATTAATGAAAACACTTCAAAAGCTCTATAAACAAACTCTGAAAGTGCTAGGGAAAAGAATTACCACTGCAATATCATTAAGAAATATAACCTACTGAGATTTGACAAGTTCTTATGCCTCTGATGATTAAGATCACTCATGACCTTGCCCCACCTCCTCTTTGTTGCATATTGCAAAGACAATACCAGGAGGACAAGAGCTTCAACCAGAGGAGACTGCTCAGCTCAGTTTAGATCCACTACATTTGTCCAGACAGCTTCCTCAGTCGGAGCATCCTGCCAACCAGTGTGACAGAGTGCAGTACCTCTGCTAGCTTCAAGACAAACCTGGAGAAGTGGCTAAAGGCAAACCAGCCATGTGGACATTAAAGATATTCCGACTCTTAAGATGTCAGATACTGTAGGAAAAAGGGACATTTAAACTCTTTTGTAATATTATAACTATAGTGTCTATTGTTGTATGTACAGCGGGGCAAAAAAGTATTTAGTCAGCCACCAATTGTGCAAGTTCTCCCACTTAAAAAGATGAAAGGCCTGTAATTTTGATCATAGGTACACTTCAACTATGACAGACAAAATGAGAAGAAAAAAATCCAGAAAATCACATTGTAGGATTTTTAATGAATTTATTTGCAAATTATGGTGGAAAATAAGTATTTGGTCACCTACAAACAAGCAAGATTTCTGGCTCTCACAGACCTGTAACTTCTTCTTTAAGAGGCTCCTCTGTCCTCCACTCGTTACCTGTATTAATGGCACCTGTTTGAACTTGTTATCAGTATAAAAGACACCTGTCCACAACCTCAAACAGTCACACTCCAAACTCCACTATGGCCAAGACCAAAGAGCTGTCAAAGGACACCAGAAACAAAATTGTAGACCTGCACCAGGCTGGGAAGACTGAATCTGCAATAGGTAAGCAGCTTGGTTTGAAGAAATCAACTGTGGGAGCAATTATTAGGAAATGGAAGACATACAAGACCACTGATAATCTCCCTCGATCTGGGGCTCCACGCAAGATCTCACCCCGTGGGGTCAAAATGATCACAAGAACGGTGAGCAAAAATCCCAGAACCACACGGGGGGACCTAGTGAATGACCTGCAGAGAGCTGGGACCAAAGTAACAAAGCCTACCATCAGTAACACACTATGCCGCCAGGGACTCAAATCCTGCAGTGCCAGACGTGTCCCCCTGCTTAAGCCAGTACATGTCCAGGCCCGTCTGGAATTTGCTAGAGAGCATTTGGATGATCGAGAAGAAGATTGGGAGAATGTCATATGGTCAGATGAAACCAAAATATAACTTTTTGGTAAAAACTCAACTCGTCGTGTTTGGAGGACAAAGAATGCTGAGTTGCATCCAAAGAACACCATACCTACTGTGAAGCATGGGGGTGGAAACATCATGCTTTGGGGCTGTTTTTCTGCAAAGGGACCAGGACGACTGGTAAAGGAAAGAATGAATGGGGCCATGTATCGTGAGATTTTGAGTGAAAACCTCCTTCCATCAGCAAGGGCATTGAAGATGAAACGTGGCTGGGTCTTTCAGCATGACAATGATCCCAAACACACTGCCCGGGCAACGAAGGAATGGCTTCGTAAGAAGCATTTCAAGGTCCTGGAGTGGCCTAGCCAGTCTCCAGACCTCAACCCCATAGAAAATCTTTGGAGGGAGTTGAAAGTCTGTGTTGCCCAGCAACAGCCCCAAAACATCACTGCTCTAGAGGAGATCTGCATGGAGGAATCTGCCAAAATACCAGCAACAGTGTGTGAAAACCTTGTGAAGACTTACAGAAAACGTTTGACCTCTGTCATTGCCAACAAAGGGTATATAACAAAGTATTGAGATACATTTTTGTTATTGACCAAATACTTATTTTCCACCATAATTTGCAAATAAATTCCTTAAAAATCCTACAATGTGATTTTCTGGATTTTTTTCCCCTCATTTTGTCTGTCATAGTTGAAGTGTACCTATGATGAAAATTACAGGCCTTTCTCATCTTTTGAAGTGGGAGAACTTGCACAATTGGTGGCTGACTAAATACTTTTTTGCCCCACTGTATATACAGTACCAGTCAAAACTCATTTTAGGTTGTTTCTTTATTTTTACTATGTTCTATGTTGTAGAATAATAATGAAGACATCAAAACTATCATGTAGTCACCAAAAAAAAGTGTTAAACAAATCAAAATATATTTCATATTTTAGATTCTTCAAAGTAGCCACCCTTTGCCTTGATGACAGCTTTGCACATACTTTAGTCATTCTCTCAACCAGTTTCATGAGGAACGCTTTTCAAGCAGTCTTGAAGGAGTTCCCACATATGCTGAGCACTTGTTGGCTGCTTTTCCTTCACTCTGAGGTCCAACTAATCCCAAACCATCTCAATTGGTTTGAGATCAGGTGATTGTGGAGGCCAGGTCATCTGATGCAGCACTCCATCACTCTCCTTCGTGGTAAAATAGCCCTTACACAGCCTGGAGGTGTGCTGGGTCATTGTCCTGTTGAAATACAAATGATAGAGGAACGAGACCTTATACAGTCTGGAGGTATTTTTTGGGTCATTATCCTGTTGAAAAACAAATGATAGTACCACTAAGCATAAAACAGATGGGATGGCATATTGCTGCATAATGCTGTGGTAAACATGCTGGTTAAGTGTGACTTGAATTCTAAATAAATCACTGACAGTGTGACCAGCAAAGCACCCCCACACCATCACACCTCCTCCTCCATCCAATACACATGCAGAGATAATCCGTTCACCTACTCTGAGTCTCACAAAGATGGCGATTTGAACCCAACATTTCCAATTTGGACTCCACAGACCAAAGGACAGATTTCCACCGGTCTAATGTCCATTGCGTGTGTTTCTTGGCCAAAGCAAGTCTCTTCCTATTATTGGTGTCCTTTAGTAGTGGTTTCTTTGCAGCAATTCAACCATGAAGGCCTGATTAACACAGTCTCCTCTGAACAGTTGATGTTGAGATGTGTCTGTTACTTGAACTATGTGAAGCATTTATTTGGGCTGCAATCTGAGGCTGGTAACTCTAATGAATTTATCCTCTGCAGCAGAGGTAACTCTGGGTCTTCCATTCCAGTGGCAGTCCTCATGAGAGCCAGTTTCATCATAGAGCTTGATATTTTTGTGACTGCACTTGAGGAAACAAAAAATTACAGAAATTTCCCAGATTGACTGACCTTCGTGTCTTGAAGTAATGATGGACTGTCGTTTGTCTTTGCTTATTTGACCTGTTCTTGCCATAATATGGACTTGGTCTTTTACTAAATACCCCCATCTTGTCACAACACAACTGATTGTCTCAAACGCATTAAGAAGGAAAGAAATTCCACAAATTAACAAGACACAGCTGTTAATTGTAATGCATTCCAGGTGACTACCTCATGAAGCTGGTTGAGAGAATGCCAAGAGTGTGTAAAGCTGTCATCAAGACAAATGGTGGCTACTTTGAAGAATCTCAAATATAAAATATATTTTGATTTGTTTAACACTTTTCTGGTTACTACAGTACATGATTCCATATGTGTTGATTCATAGTTTTGATATCTTCACTATTATTATACAATGTAGAAAATAGTAAAAAATAAAGAAAAACCCAGGAATGAGTAGGTGTATCCAAACTTTTGCCTGGTACTGTATATATATTTGAATAGTGTGTTATATTGTAGCATTGTATTGATGTTGACTGTTTTCTGCCCAGGGACTACAGATGAAAATGAGCAATCTAGCTCAATCTGGTGCAATGGCATGTTGTACATGGTCCCCGACAAATACATGAATAGATCAGAAATAATACGAGGACCAGAATGGCAACAAGCCCTTGGGATGTATTGGGTTTTATCATCCATATTGTATTATATATGTAATGTTGTCTCCTGCTGGAGCCTTCTACCTTAATTATCAAATACATTGTCAATCAATCACTAACCTGTTTGACAACCTGGATGAGGATACATTTATACTACAACAGTTTCCATGTATACATGTAAATTACACTTTTGCAAGTCATAAAAAAGGATGCTATGGAGTTGAGGTCAAAAACTGAGAAATAATCATGTCCTCCATCCACACAATGCATATTCATTTGGCACATGGAAAGCATCATTTAATATCAACATGAATAGAATAGTACAAAATGGAATAAAGGGTTCTAATAGGGTTTATCGGCTGTCCCGTAGGAGAACCCTTTTTGATTCCAGGTAGAACCCTTTTGGGTTCCATGTAGAGCCCTCTGTGGAAAGTATTCTAAATGGAACCCAAATGGGTTCTACCTGGAACCCAAATGGGTTCTACCTGGAACCAAAAAGGGACAGCGGAATAACCCTTTTAGGTTCAAGGTAACACCTTTTTTCTAAGATTGTAGAACTCACCCTGGCTGGTTGTCTTGATAAGATGAGTAAATCCGCCTGGAGTTCTTCCTGACACTCTTGTGTCGCTTCACGGTAGTCGAGGGTCTACTGACCACAGCAGTCTCAGACACGCCACTCATCCTGACCGTAATTCAGCACTCGTGTGTGTTTCTGGGTGTGGGTATATGTATTCAGGCTTAAACTTTCAGCTCTGTCCATCCATCTGTGTGTGTGTTAGGGTCAGACTGTGTATGCGCATGACGAGTGTCCCTGCGTGTGTGTGTTCTCCGTGGTATTTGCTTGACCGCGTGTGTGTGCAGTTCAGTTCAAACTTTCAGAAAGCACTGACTTGACACATCCCCCTGTGCTCTCCTGAGACTCTCTGCAGACTGATTGAGGCAAAGCTGAATGAAGTCTAGGGGCTGTGTGTGTTGGAGCTGAGAGACGGGAGTGGCTGGGGCAACCTGCAGTCGTGGTACCTCATTGGAGCATCAGACAGACCCTTGGCCGCACAAGCCCTGCCTGACTCTTTCTCGGATCCAATCAGAGACATACTGAACTCTTAAAGGGCTAGTGCATGCAACACACACCCCACGCACACCGCACACACACCTCCCTGGCTGTCATGAGTTGTATATTTGTGGCTCACACAACTATGGTTGGTTTGTGTGTTTTTCTCCAATCAAACTCAAATAATGAATCAATGATAATATCTTCTAACAGTAAAGCCTGTGACTCCATTCATTCAAACCCATAATGCAGTATAGGCCACTGGGAGGGGAGTTTACTTGGTGTTTTTTTTACAATAGCAATTTGCTCATCCATTTGACCCAAGTGAAATTAATACAATCTAAAACCTTTATCAATTCACTTCATGAACTGACTGAATTGAAAAGTGAATTGATCTAACCCTGGTAGATAGTGAATACCGATCATAGTATATGATCATTTAAATAATATAGTGTACATTGTAATTCTTTCGATTTCATTCAGTGTCTTTCCTAAGCAGGTCTAAAATGAAACCCTAAGCATTAAATAAACCCCTTTGGAACCTTTTGCCAGGAACACAGAGAATTCTAATCCGGTTCACATACAGAGGTGCTTTCATAAGCCTTGGGGTGTAGTCAAATCAGACCCAATCACACCTCTTAACACAAATACAAGGAAATGTCTCTTCTCTGAGAAGTGACACCACGGCTAGTTAACAATGATTTGATAATGGACCATATGTTCAGTTGGCTCGTGGAATCGTTAGTCTGTCGTTTTAGAATAGAAGGCAGAAGGTTATCGTAGCCCAATCGAGAGGGGACATGTTATTTTTATGCCATTTTTAATTGAGTTCTCTGTGAGTGGACTCCATGGAGCACATCAGACAGGAACGTCTATGTGGGAGTCGATGGAAAAGTTTTAATTACTGAAAACCTGGAGACTGAATTGTCAGATCGTGGTCTTGCATGCTTAATAAGACATTTGAGGAAAAGGTCAGGTGATACGTCCCAAATGGCACTATATTCCCTACATAGTGCACTACCTTTGACAAGGTCCTAGAAGGCTCTGGTCAAAAGTAGTGCACTAGAATATAGGGTGCCATTTGGGACATAATCCAGGAAGTAGGGATGTTATGAACAAAATGTTGTTTTAGTTTAAAGTTATTTCCAGTTATTTTAGTGAGGTATTGATGGCTGAATTAAGACAGAGTTTGTGAAAAACCCTGGGCCGACTTCTTTAAATCTATGCTTTAATATGTAATAACAAAAGTTATGTTTTATTATGTACTGCACTGACTACCCAGGCCTGCAAGCAAAAATGGTTGCAATGACTGGCTAACGCCCTTTGCAGCGCCTTGGGTTTTACACCAGTTTTAAAATGATTATTATTTTGTATTTTTTTCCTTATTTTGGGTGACAGAAAAACAACATCTTTACCTGGTTATCTGACCAGAAAACCATCTTAAAACCAGAAAATGACGTCAATATGATATCCCATGCCAAATAGGGTGGTGTGAATTGGGGTTATGCTGTGTATGGACTGCAATCTCTCCAGAAAACAGACAGGCCACACTAGGTCATCTTGCTTTGTAGATTTACTATCCCTTTAAGGTGGCTGGGCTGAATAGGAGAGATGTGCATGCTTTCATCTCGTATTCAGACAGACTAGCTATCAAAGAATAGCACCATCATTATCTACAGTAATTACACAGTACTGCTTCACTGGGTTCCTCCACTGTACTGTCTCTCCCCCTACACACTCTTACAATGAACACACACACTCCCACACCCGAGCTCACACACATCCAAGTAATTCAGGCATCAATGGCTATTGTGACTAGTAGAATAGAGCTGTCGGCTATGCTTCAGTGCTTTGAACACAAGTTTGGATAGTTCACGAGACATTAATTTGATGAAAGGTTAATTAGAAGTTTGTGGGAGCGTATATAAAGGCTTTATCAACATTATCTCACTGTGCCAGTCTCTGGAGACATAGGTTCCGGCTGTAGGGACTTTTATGGACCTTCCATAATAGGACATCACCACACAACGACTTTTACCTCTGGAGTCTACTTTGAGTTTCAGGATGACTTTGGGATGATATTTGATTATGAGCCGTGGATGAAATCGTGTTAAATACCATAAACCTCTAGTCCTCTACAAAACAGCACTGTGATTTATTTCACGCCAAATGACCAAGATCAAAAGGGCAGTAATCTAAAAGACCATGGGGCAGTTTCCCAGACCCAGATTAGGACTAAAAAGTAGAGTCTCCATTGAAGGTGCTTTCTGATTCAGGACTAGGTTTGTGTCTGAGAAACGACCCCTCAACGGTCATTACATATGTCAGATATAGACAATCCTCACCCATAAAATATCAATACTATAGCTCTGTTTAACGGGATGAGCGTAGGAACGGATTCTAGAAAGTGTTGTTTGTCTGTGGTGCCAGTGATGTCCTTTATAAAAGTCCTATTTTGGTGTAATACATAAGCAGTAGTGTTGGAACATCAACACATTCACAATCACATTACAAAAGGCTCGGTATTGAACCTCATATTCTATTTCACAGATTTAAAATGTTCTATCTTTTCTGTCACCAAAGATGCCACAGTGCTGCTTTCATGATATCCAATTCACAAGAAAATACACTTATGGAGCCAATTATTTTCCTCAGCCTGATGTAATGTCCCTGGATCACAATGATAAAACTAAATGGATAGATGTAACAAGATTGATCTGTGGGGGAAAAAGCCTAGATTTATTACACACACACACACACACACACACACACACACTTTAGCCTGAATTTAGATGTGTGTGACTGGTTTCTGATAACGTTTATTTTTATATGGCTTTAACACATCATTTAGGGTTGGGGTATAGGGTTCTAGGTTAGTTTAAGTGTTATACTGTACACTATAGGCATGGTATAGGGTATAGCCTACCTTAGAGCATAACTGGATGGATTGGGCTCCTAAAGCGTGTCCTGTATTATAGGGTATAGGATTAGTGTAGAAGGTATATGGTGTAGGGCCCTCAAACTCAACTCTGGACCTTGAAGCCAGTTCCACTGCGTTTTTTAGACCTGGGACACCAGGTCGGTGCAATAATTATGAGGTAGAACAGAAAACCAGCAGGCTTCAGACCTCGTAGTTAGTTTATAGCCTACCTTAGAGCATAACAACTGGTTTTGAAGTTCTCTGATCTCAAAGTGAACAAAAAGTAAATCTCCCTTTAGCCGACCACAGCCCCTTGAAATAAAATAGGCCTAACATTATCTGTTGCAAATGGCAGCCTATTCCCTTCATAGTACACTACTTTTAATCAGAGCCCTATGTGCCCTGGTCAAAATTACTGCACTATAAAGGGAAAAGGGTGCCATTTGGGATGCAAGCCATGAAACCCAAAGCTCCAAATGATCTACAGCCTATAAGGCTTTTCCCATTGAGAGTATAATTACAGGGATAACCTCTAACTCTGACCAAGGTCAGACATGTTAGTCTTTAGCCTCCATTACCGCCAGTTCATCTAGAGAGCTGCGGCACAAAGCAAAATGTAATCTCCGCCGAGAGATCGCTTTGTCGAGTCGGGACTTGGTCCAGCGCTATAACTCTGTGAGACAATCAAGCGGGGAGAAATTGAATCATGAAGTTGTAATGATAAAGGAAGCAGCAGCGGCGGCCCCTCTGCTGAATGATAGTGTCCCCTTCTGTAAATCCAATACCAGCTTTTATCTACTTTGTAATGAAGCTGATTCGCAACTAAAGGACCCTGGTGACAGAGTGACGTGGAAGGGATGGCGTTGTGAGGTATGTAGAGAACACACTCCTAGAGAGGAGTATGTCTGGGCCTAGGCTGTTGTGTTAGGTTATGTTGAGAAAAGGTTGCAGATTGGTTGTCTAAAGTAGTCAGTTGATCATCTCGGGCTAATGCTCTTCTTTTATCTTTTAACACATTTTTATTCATTTTTAGGCCTAATGTTCAATATTACATTAGGTCTAATAGGCTTGGCAACAGTGGGCTCAGACTGATGAGAGGTGGCTAGGCAACAGGAGGCTCAGACTGATGAGAGGTGGCTAGGCTACAGGAGGCTCAGACTGATTAGAGGTGGCTAGGCTACAGGAGACTCAGACTGATTAGAGGTGGCTAGGCTACAGGAGGCTCAGACTGATGAAAGGTGGCTAGGCTACA
The DNA here is from genome assembly GCF_045791955.1 of Oncorhynchus clarkii lewisi. Taxonomy (NCBI): domain Eukaryota; kingdom Metazoa; phylum Chordata; class Actinopteri; order Salmoniformes; family Salmonidae; genus Oncorhynchus; species Oncorhynchus clarkii. The sequence goes on along the minus strand of NC_092172.1, from coordinate 33,774,161 downwards.
GGAGGCTCAGACTGATGAAAGGTGGCTAGGCTACAGGGGGCTCAGACTGATGAGAGGTGGCTAGGCTACAGGAGGCTCAGACTGATGAGAGGTGGCTAGGCTACAGGGGGCTCAGACTGATGAGAGGTGGCTAGGCTACAGGGGGCTCAGACTGATGAGAGGTGGCAAGGCTACAGGGGCTCAGACTGATGAGAGGTGGCTAGGCTTCAGGTGGCTCAGACTGATTAGAGATGGCTAGGCTACAGGGGGCTCAGACTGATTAGAGGGGGCTTGGCTAAAAGGGGCTCAGACTGATTAGAGGTGGCTAGGCTACAGGAGGCTCAGACTGATTAGAGGTGGCTAGGCTACAGAGGGCTCAGACTGATTAGAGGTGGCTAGGCTACAGGGGGCTCAGACTGATAAGAGGTGGCTAGTCTACATGAAAAAGGCAAGGATACACTTGAGATATGAAAATAACATAATTCAGGATTTAAACTAGTCCCTGTCTACAGTGTTTTCCTAGTCAGGCAGTTCTTTCCTCTCTATTTTAATGACATCGGAAATACCTTAGTCATGACTTCTTCTTGCTGGAACTTCCCGCCAATAGTGCTAAATCTGCCGGCCATGATTCACAGCGCGCGAAAGCGATGCCTGAGCGCGTGTTTCGCTGGAACATCTATGCAACGGAGAGGAGGCTGAAAGGTAATGAAGATTTGAATCTCCTACGCCAGCAGAAACATCTACAGGGCCTATACGTTCTCTCTCCTCTGCATGAATAGCCTTGATAGAACAAATCATTTTGCAACTGCACTTCTTGTTTTGAATGACATGCTGAATCCCTGTAGCCTTTGAACAATCAATTGCTAATGAATATGAGACATCCACAGGCCTGATCCACAATCAATTATATGCTAATCAAATCAAATCAAATCAAATCAAATGTATTTATATATCAGCTGATATCTCAAAGTGCTGTACAGAAACCCAGCCTAAAACCCCAAACAGCAAGCAATGCAGGTGTAGAAGCACGGTGGCTAGGAAAAACTCCCTAGAAAGGCCAAAACCTAGGAAGAAACCTAGAGAGGAACCAGGCTATGTGGGGTGGCCAGTCCTCTTCTGGCTGTGCCGGGTAGAGATTATAACAGAACATGGCCAAGATGTTCAAATGTTCATAAATGACCAGCATGGTCGAATAATAATAAGGCAGAACAGTTGAAACTGGAGCAGCAGCACAGTCAGGTGGACTGGGGACAGCAAAGGAGTCATCATGTCAGGTATTCCTGGGGCATGGTCCTAGGGCTCAGGTCCTCCGAGAGAGAGAAAGAAAGAGAGAATTAGAGAGAGCATATGTGGGATGGCCAGTCCTCTTCTGGCTGTGCCGGGTGGAGATTATAACAGAACATGGCCAAGATGTTCAAATGTTCATAAATGACCAGCATGGTCGAATAATAATAAGGCAGTTGAGAGCAGCAGCACGGCCAGGTGGACTGGGGACAGCAAGGAGTCATCATGTCAGGTAGTCCTGGGGCATGGTCCTAGGATGGTCCTAATAAAATACATCTATGGTTATTTATAATAGTGCATAAACTTTGAGTCTGCCACTGATGATTGTGCCGATGGAGAAGGGCAACATCTTACGAGTTCCAACCCAACTGTGCTATATAGTGAGTGAGTGTGTTTATCTGAACTTTTTTTCGTACAGAAAGTTTGTACTATTATTGCATAAACTGAGTGTACAAAACATTAGGAACATCTTAATATTGAGTTGCACCCCCTTATCCCCTCAGAACAGCCTCAATTCATCGGGGCAGGGACTCTACAAGATGTCGAAAGCGTTCCACAGCGATGCTGGCCCATGTTGACTCCAATATTGTGTCAGGTTGGCTGGATGTCCTTTGGGTGGTGGACCAATCTTGATACACTCAGGAAACTAATAAAGCCAATGCAACGGCCAGTTTTACAAATGGTGGGCCCACAACATGGATGGGCATTCAGAAAATTCCATTGTGGCTGACATGGTAGGCTACACCTCAGTAAGCATGAGTCTTTCGGACGTCTTGTTTTGGTCCGGTCCAGACCCAACGTCTTTTTTTGGTGTTTTACAAAACTGTAGGCTAAACACATAGATAGGCATTCATAACATTCAATTTCAGGCAACACTGTAGGCTAGACCTCGGTACGCATGGACCGACAGCGATTCCCTTTGGATGTCTTATTTTTGCGTCCAGTCCGGACCGGCGTTGACTTGCACATCCACGGACATTGGATTTTGGTCCGGTCCGTACAAAACCTGAAACAATCATAGCCGTCTATGTCTCCTTGATTTGGCCCAAACACAGACGTCTATAAATTACGCCTTTTCACCCTTCATTCAGAACCTAAATTTAACCTAACTTCAACGTCTGGAAAATATGTATTTTACACGTCTTTTCAACGTTATTTTGCTTATTGGGACTATTCTAGTTTTGCGGTGGCAGCATTTTTGGGTCTTTCCTAGGGCAGCAGAAGGTGCAAGGACCCGGCCTGCTTGTAAACAAGGACCGTTTTCATCCTGATCAATTTGATGTTATTTTAATGGGCAGCAAAATGTGCTATTCTTTCAAAAACAAGGACATTTCTAAGTGACCCCAAACTTTTGAACGGTAGTGTACATAGAAAGACTCACAGCTGTATAAACGCTGAAAAGGGTGATTCTAATTGACTCAGGGGTGTGAATGCTTAAATAAATGAGGTATTTCTGTATTTCATTTTCAATACATTTGCAAAGAATTATAATAACATGTTTTCACTTTGTCTTTACGGGGTATTGTGTGTAGATGGGTGAGAATAAAAAAAATACAGTTGGCGGCAGCTCCAAAATGCAGGAGTTTCAGCCTAGCTCAGTGCTTTCTTTGATGGCGGGGCAAGCCAGCAGGAAATATGGAGTGTTGCGCCGTGATTGGCTCAGTGTTCTGTCACTCATGGGGACACTACGTCACCGCCAAGTCTAAGGCTAGACCTTGACAATTCTAGCCCCTTGGGTGCTGCCATAGAGTTACATTAGAAGTGCCCATCTAAGAAGGCTCCAAGAAGGCCCAAGCATTTCGCTACACTCGCAAAAACATCTGCTAACCATGTGTATGTGTGACAAATAAACATTTGATTTGAAGGTCATTGGCCACAGATAAAATGACGTCAAATCATGTTATATCTACAGTAGCTTTGATTGGACTGATCATGTCAACATCATACTTACAAAATCTTAGCTAGCAGTCATGAATCAAGTCGACAATCTACTGGCAAATCCTTTTTAATCCTTGTCGTATGAAGATAAATAATGATGAGAAATGAAAGATAAAACGTATCAGTGCTCATCGGCCATTGGACAGTTGGAAATCGCAAATTCAACAATGACTGGTTTGGAAGGAATCAGTGGCTAACTGCAAGCATTGCAAAGCAATCCTTAGCCTGCTATTCAGTAGAGTGGCTGTGGCTGTGTGGTCCCAAGTCTAAGATTAAGGGTCTCTTTTCGTAGTTTCAAATTATAAACATTCAACATTAGCCATGCTGTCAAAAAAGCATGATTTGTGCCGTGCTCAAAACAACTGTTTCCTCGGAACTGCAAAATCTGACTTTAGTGAGTTCAAGACAACTGGGAACTCTTGAAAAACAAGCTCTGACTGGGAAAATACGTTTTGAACTTTCATCCAACTCGGAATTGTAAATTGGGAACTCGGGCCTCTTTCTAAAGCTACAACCTGAAGATCACTGACGTCATCATGATTCAACCTTTTTTTTTAGTTCCCAGTTGTCTTGAAAGCACCATAAATCCAGAGAATGCCAGACTTTGATGACAAAGTTTGAAGACAATATTTTCCCACGAAGGCCATGCACCACCTTCCTGTTCAAGTGAACACAGCACAACAAGGTGAGTCAAACAATTTATTGTATGCTGCTGCATAAATGATGTAATATGCCAGGAGATATGTATACTGTAGCTAAGAAAGTAATACTAAGTGTATGTTGTGTAGTTAGCTGTTAGCAGCCCATGTGCCTCACCCTAATAATTTGGTCTATTTTCACCTACTGTTCTGACTTGGTGGTGCACATGTAGCCTCAATAACCTGTTTTTGTTGAACTGTAATCATCAAATATTGTAAGAGCTTTCATTGTCTGCTTAGATGCCCCCTTTATTTATCATAAGAACGGCCCATGTTCTGAATTCTGTCGCTGTACATTTCAAAAGTGCTGAACAAATAGTTATATTGACTACGTTCATCCGTGCCCGCTCATTAATGTCTTAATCACTATTACGGATTGCCTCTTATCCGCTTGTTGTCCCCTTATGCCATAGTTTGTACATCTCAATTGTCAGTAGAAACCACATTTGTTTAAGCAAATCAGCCATATCAGCTTTTTTTAAGCAGTAAATGAGGCTGAATGAACTGTTTCGCTGCCAGACAAGGCTCCGCTGATAGCCAGATGTAACAGTGGTATAGTGCAATTAATCTATTGTGTTGTGGCTTAGCTGGCATGCATCCCACATTTTAATTGTTTTGCCCCAACAACATTTACATGCTAAAATCGCCACTGCTGAAGGCACTGCACATATCTACCACAAATACCTCATATCTTTGCAAATTGATCTGGTACTGGTACTATAGCTCCACTCTTGTGTATTTTATTATATTCCTCGTTACTATTGTATTATCTTTAAACACTGCATCGCTGGGAAGGGCTCATCAGTAAAAGCATTTCACGGTAAAGTCTACACCAGTTCTATTCGGTGCATGTGACAAATACAATGTCATTTTGATTCGATACGGCTTGTCTGTTTCATCAGATGGATTCAAGATTGAAATGTCTTTATTGGCCTATGTTAAACCATATCAGATAAATAAACTAGAACAGCTGAATTTTCTGATTAAAATGTGTGTGCCTGGTTTTTGTCTGTGGAAGAAGTGTAATTTGTTAGATATAAGAGAGGGGTGGGAGGCAAATTCTCCTATGAAAAAACATAGTAGTATTGGGAATAAAACTACTCATGCTTAAATCAATTGAATTCCCTCAGTTGGACCCTGAAACAAATGTCATGTGAAAGAAATAGGCCTACAACTAACCATACCAAAAAATACGCCATACAGCAACCACAATGTTATGGTAATTACCATAAGATTTACTTTAAAAGCCTTAACTATCAAGGGAAACATTTCAAACTATTATTTTAAACACAAGCGCAATTTACATAAAGTACACTTTATATCTCCCCCTTAATGCATTCCTCAATTTGAATAAATTTGCAGCTGCCGAATGAGCCATATTATCGTTTAATTGAGCAAATGTATTTGTGAAAACACCATTAGGTCATAAAAGCTAATAAATAAAATGTGTTGGGGATAATTCTGCTGTGCGTATGGCTGTCTGCAAAGGGTACAAATCAATTAACCATTAAAACGAAGCTGTCAGACTATAGCGGCTGTCATTACTACTGGTATTACATTTCATCTGCTCTGATAATGGTGTCCTAGTTTAGCAAATCGAGTCTAAACTAATATTACAGACAGCTAACCAGAGCCCTGTTCTATGAATCTGGTTTGAGGAGGTAACGAAGTAACTTTGGTCAACTCTGAGTTAAACTCGGGATAACTGGTGACACGAAAGTGGCTCACCTTTAAGCCAGGTACATTTCTATGGCAACGAATCCTTCAGAACTAACCTGCAGGCTAATCTAGGTCGAACTCAATTTATACCTGAATGAAGCGTCTGAGTCGCGAGTTGAGGACCGATTAATCAGATTCTCTCTCTCGCAAAAAAGGTGTCATCATCCGTTTCATTTGAGAAAGACACTGATTAAATATTTGATTATTCTAATGTCTTTTTGTGTTAAAATATAGTAATAATGAAATACCTATCACATTACATATTTAGTAATGACAGAATGCCTATAAAACTTCACGCAAAGTAAAACATTAATTACGTCATTAATGACAAATGATACAAAAGCTGCTGAATTTACAAGATCCATTTTTCTTTCATTTTGATTTCGCCACAAATGTAGCCTGAGTTGGAACGTGAAGCTAACTGAATCTGCTTAGCTTTAGAATTACTCAGGGTTTTCTGTCTTGCGTGGCAGTTGAGTCCTCTGGAAGCTGTACACGGCCAATGGCTGGATTCGTAAACAGCCGGATGGCACCTCCTAGTGGATTGATATATATTTGCAGTTTGTGAACCTTCCCAGTAGTCAGCGGTGACTAGGTGCACTGAGAGACATGAAAACGAAAAGCATTCATCATTGCACGTTTTTTAAAACTCTTGATCCTAGAAATGTTCCATATGGACAGAAAGATTATTTCTGTGCACAAATGTGTTTACATACCTGTTTGTGAGCATTTCTCCTTTGCCAAGATAATCCATCCACTTGACAGGTGTGGCAAATCAAGAAGCTGATTAAAAGGCATGATCATTACACAGGTGCACCTTGTGCTGGGGGCAATAAAAGGCCACTCTAAAATGTGTCACACAAGTTTTGAGGAAGCGTACAATTTCTGTACCATAAGCTGCCTCCAATGTCATTGGAGTTTTGCAGTACATCCAACCTTCCTCAGAAGGGCAGACCACGTGTAACCACGCTAGCCTAGAATCTCCATATCCGGCTTCTTCACCTGCAGGATCTGAGACCAGCCATCTGGACAGCTGATGAAACTGAGGAGTATTTCTGTCTGTAATAAAGCCCTTTTGTGGGGAAAAACTTATTCTGATTTACTGGGTAGGGGCGCAGCCATGGGTGGGCCTGGGAGGGCATAGGCCAGAATAGATTAGGGCCTAATTAATTAATTTAAATTGACTGATTTCTTTATATGAATTGTAACTAAGTAAAATTGTTGATATTGTTGAATGTTGCGTGTATATTGTGTATAGGGTGTATGCTGTATTTGTCCTTGATGGGTCATAATATAGTGGACTAGTAAACATGCAGTTACAGTAATGAACATTCCCCCTCAGTTTCAATCAGCATGATGTATCTGCAGTCTCTCTCTCTCTCTCTCTCTCCTCCCCCCCTCCCCAGAGAGGCTCACTAGCCGTATGGTAAACACTGTATTGTAATTGGTTCTACCCCCAGGTGGTCAGGCTCTGCAGCAGCAACAGCTTGGAGAAATGAAGACAAATTGGATGTGAGAGACTTAACCAAACAGAGGAGAAACAGACTGCAGGGAGAATAACCACTCCGTTTAGACTTCTTCTGAAGAGGCTGGTCAGAGTTCAGACAGCTCCCTTATCTTTAGATGTTCTGTTCTTTTGAGACAGACATGTGGACCAAATGACATCCCAGTCCGCTGTCATTGAAAAAAGAAAAATCAAAGATAGAAAAACTAAAATTCTTTCAATCTTTAATGACACTAGCCTACAGTACATCGTTTTCTAAACGCTTTTGCAATAGCCAACAGTTCAGTAGTATACATTTAGTTGCTTTTTTACATATTTTTGTTTTATGGACAGTGACATTTGGAAGGTAGAGAGGGAGACCGATAGGTCCCGTGGCGATTTTAACATGTATATCTTGGTGGGGCAAAAAAACATTTTTTGTTTTGCCCACAAACTGTTAGGGCCTGCATAAAGCTGCCCAACCTCAGAGTCCCAACAGCAGTTCCAACACCTTACCACTGCAACATCTGGCTATCAGCTGAGCCTTGTCTGGCAGGTAAACAGTTCATTCAGCCTCATTTTTGCATTTAAAATAACATGCAAAACAGGTAACCCAAAAAGGTGGGGCTGGCCTGAATGACGGGTCGCCATTGGATAAGCCTACAGTAGGTGGGATTCGTGGCCCCGTTGCCTGCAGGTATGTGTGGTCCAGAGTAGGCAGAGGTACCGCTAGACCAAACTTCAAGTAATTCACTGTTTTAACATGAGAACTAACCACCCTTCATTTGACCACAGTGTGTCTTTAACAATCAAATCAATTAAATCAATTGGTATCAGACAGTAGCCAACATGTCAATCAATCAGCACTAGATGGCAGAAGCGAGCCTTGTCTCTATCTTGTTCTGTGCATTGGAGTGACTCACTATGTCCCAAATGGCACCCAATGGCCTGTGTTGTGCACTACTTTTGACCAAGCCCTGGCGAAAGGAGTGAACTACATAGGAGATAGGGTGCCATTTGGGACACATTTAGATCTGATGGATATTAATCACATTTCAATCACATTTATTTATAAAGTCCTTTTTTACATCAGCTGATGTCACAAAGTGCTGTACAGAAACCCAGCCTAAACCCCAAACAGCAAGCATTGCAGATGTAGAAGCACGGTGGCTAGGAAAAACTCCCTAGAATGGCCAGAACCTAGGAATTAACCTAGAGAGGAACCAGGCTCTGAAGTGTGGCGATCCTTTTCTGGCAGTGCCAGGTGTAGATTATAACAGAACATGGCCAAGATGTTCAAATGTTCATAGATGACCAGCAGGGTCTGATACTAATAATCACAGTGGTTGTAGAAGGTGCAACAGGTCAGCACCTCAGGAGTAAATGTCAGTAGGCTTTTCATAGCCGATCATTCAGAGTTTGAGACAGCAGGTGTGGCAGAGAGAGAGTCCAAAACAGCAGGTCCGGGACAAGGTAGCACATCCAGTGAACAGGTCAGGGTTCAATAGCCGCAGGCAGAACAGTTGAAACTGGACAGCAAGGATTCATCAGGCCAGGTAGTCCTGAGGCATGGTCCTAGGTATCAGGTCCTCTGAGAGAAGAGAGAGAGAAAGAGAGAGAGAGAAAAAGAGAGAGATTTAGAGGGAGCATACAGTGCTTATCCCTACTACATGTTCACACAGCTAGTTAAAGGCATTCTGTTGCTGCATGCTGTTTGTTTGATAATGACCTTTTTAAGCTTTCTGCCAATATCAGTTATGTCTATGGCCTGGGAAATATTCTTGTTACTTACAACCTCATCCTAATTGCATTAGCCTACATTAGCTCAACTGTCCCATGGGGGACCCACCGATCCTGAAGAAGTTGAGCTTGTTATGGAGCCTACTACTATAAATTGGGTGGCAGCTTCAAACAGACTGCATTTGCTGCTGCTGCTGTTGCAGTCGAGACAGTTAGCCAACATAGACATGAAAGGCTCACCCTATTGGAAAGGGAGAGGAGCACCAGTGAACTCTAGCTGAACTTTGCTAAAGTCGCAACTAGAGCAGGTTATTTTAGAGCGTTCTGCAGAGAGAAAGAGAGAGGTGATGTTACTGATTTTTCCTGTTGGGTTGGTTTGAGACCTCTATGTTAATTTTTAGGTCCACCAGCTCAGGTTCTGCACTCGTGTATGTAGCTGATACATGCTCTAATTCTCCTCTCCTCCCCTCAGCTCCCCTCTCCTCTCCCCCTCGGCTCCCTCTCCTCTCCTCTCCTGCCAGTCAGCAGAAAACCCAAAACACAGAAACCAAAACTGGTTTCCCCTCCTCCTCAATGTCCCTCCTGCAGATGCACTGTGCAGTCAGTCATCAGACAAACCATTCTCTTTATTTCTGTCTCAGGGATCAAATGGTACAAAAGACCCCGAAAACACATGTCTCTCTCTCTCTCTCTCTCTCTCTCTCTCTCTCTCTCTCTCTCTCTCTCTCTCTCTCTCTCTCTCTCTCTTTCTCTCCTCTCTCTCTCTCGGGGAATCAGATCATGTTAAGGATAGAAGACAAGAAAATAGGAATGTGCTTCTACATCTGCATTACTTGCTGTTTGTGGTTTTAGGCTGGGTTTCTGTAGAAGCACCTTGTGACATCTGCTGATGTAAAAACAGGTTTTATATATACATTTGATTGATTGATAGGCATGTGAGCAGCAGACTCATGCTGATTAAGTTGCTGTAAGTGTGCGTGCCAGCAACCAAAGCCTTCTGTTCAAACATTAGGGATTAAAGTAAATCCCTGAGCCCAAACGTATCATGTCCTAGCAGAGGGTTTCTGTTTTTAGAGGACTGTCTTAGCAAATTAGGCCCACGGGTAAAGTCTCAACCGTCTGTTGACTGTGTGGTTAATCGTGTTAATCATGCCTAAAAGAAAACGGTGAATATTATCCATTTTGAGCAGAATTGTTTTGGTTTTTGCAGAGAATGCAATTTTGGAGGGAAGCTCAGATGAAAGAGAAAGATCTTCTTTGAACATATGTTTTGTTGTTGAAAGAAACACAGGAGTGTTTTTAGCTGATTTAGCACATCTGTTCCTCTCTATGTCCCATATAAACACCTTTCATTATATCCAATGGTTACTACATTTCTGAACAGGAAAGCTTTGACTCCAACCTCAAGGGGAGACTTTCTTTATAGTGGAGATGAATTGTTATCTCATGACTGCTACAGTCTTCCCTACAGTTGTTTTGAAAGTGTGCTCAGCTGCAACACAACCTCCAAGAGGAATACGTTCACATATACATTTTTTCAAACAGCCAAAGACTTTCAAATGAAGAGTTGTTGAAACGCATGCTCTTGCCCTCTAGTCGATTAACTGGAATGTACTGGAATGCCTTGTAAATAAAACTTGCTGACACATCGTAATCTCCTGATTTGCAAAAACAATCTATCTGCATTTAATTATTTTGCTCTCAGGAACAACAAATACACATTTACATTCTCATGTTCTGTCATGTGTTTGAAGCCCACTCATTGGAAGCCCCGTGACACAGAGAACCTGTGTAGTCCTGACTGGCATGGTCCTTTACACTGTGACAGAGAGAGGGGAGAACATAAGGAGAAGAGAAAGAGGTTTCCCCACACTCCACTTCCCCAGTCACCTTTGACCCCTGTAGAAAACCACCAGGCACCGCCCCCCACCCTTCCTTACTCCCTGCATCCCTCCCTCCCTTCCTTACTCCCTGCGTCCCTCCCTCACTCCCCCTCCCTACCTGCCTCCAACCCTTTACCATAACCAGGGGAGAGAATCACCTCCCACCTCCCGTCACTTCCCAACAGACATTGGCATTGTCTACACCCCCTCCTCACTTCCGCTATGACTGACTCCCCTTTTGTAAACCCATCACCCCCACTCTACCAGCCCTCTGCCCCTGCTCAGACACTTGACCCTTGACCCTGACCATACAACGTCAGACTGTGTGAACCACGTCTGAATAATAAAACAGGCTCTTTGTTGTTCTTCTAACCTGTTGCTCTGGACACACACACACACACACACACACACACACACACACACACACACACACACACACACACACACACACACACACACACACACACACACAGGCAAGGTGGGTTTCCCAGGTCTCTGGCTGCTGCTGGGGTCATTATCACCAGAGAACTGTGGAACTCAAGACATCTCTGACTGGTGTTTATTTACTTTCTCAATTTGGACCTGTCACCGCTGCCTGACGCTGAAACCCCTCTGATGTGTGTGAAACTGAATACAGCGGTCTAATCCTGCCCTGCTACAAAGACTCTTTGTGAAGACCGGAGAAAGAACCTGGGAAGAAATAGCTTTCTTTTTTTTGATTCGTCCCAAATGGCACCCTATTCCCTATATAGTGCACTACGCTTGACCAGGGGCCATAGGGTTCTGGTCAAAAGTGCTACACTATATGAATAGGGTTCCATTTGGGACCCAGACTTCCCTTCTATTTCCCACATGACTGAAAATCTTACACGAACATCTCAAACGTGACTTTTTCTTACTATTCTTCATCTGTAAAACCTAAAGGGGGAACATGTAGAATATAAATAACACTGCCCCTTACGTCCAACCTCACATGATAACCACACCAGACAAGTTATAAAGAAGAAAGATGCATGAGCAAGGCCAACTGCAATTCACAACGTTATCTAAGATGTAACTTTCTGGCTGTCATGCTATGTCCCCTCACTAGAGGTTGATAGAGGTCCTGATATGTTCTGTCCCCCCACTAGAGGTCATTATCAGATTGACAGAGGTCCTGTTATGTTCTGTCCCCTCACCAGAGGTCACTATGAAATTGACAGAGGTCCTGTTATGTTCTGTCCCCTCACTAGAGGTCACTATGAAGTTGACAGAGGTCCTGTTATGTTCTGTCCCTCCACTAGAGGTCATTATCAGATTGACAGAGGTACTGTCATGCTATGTCCCCCCACTAGAGGTCCTTATCAGATTGATATAGGTCTTGTTATGTTCTGTCCCCTCACTAGAGGTCAACCCTATAGTCTCTGTTCTAGTATAATACACACACGCATGTAAACACACACACACAATGCTAAGTGGCATGAGATAGAGGTGAAAAGGTGGCAGTGTAGTGGTTGTGTGTTGGGTAAATAAATTAAGGTTGCTGGTTTGAATCCCAGAGGTAGCAACAACAAAAAAATATGTCATGTGCCCTTGTTTGAGACAGTTAATTGCTCCTGAAAATGGTTCTGGATAAGAGCATCTGCTAAAATGTAAAGATAAAATATCCCCATTCATGTGACACAGGAACTGGACTAAAAAGAACCAGAAGTCTACTTACAATGTGCTGTGTCAAAAGAGTAATGTCTGTTTTAGTGTATTCAACCATAAAGGTCTTCTGTCTATAGTAATACTGGGTTTAACTTAGATCATTGGGTGATAATTGAAACAAAGATAGAACTAGTGAATGAATGTGTATAGTGTATGTAACATATTGACCCACTTCCACTAGAGAGACTGTACATATGAATGACCAAACAAATACATTAGGTAAAGAAGTGGCTGGACTAGAGCCCCCAGGGTTTGGATAGTCTGTGTGTGTATCTGTGTGTGGGTGTGTGCCTGTGATCCCGCTCAATTGCTTTGATCAGAATTCATTGGTGATGAGGGGGATGCTGAACAACGTAACACACTGCCCCACTTCCACTAGAGAGACTAGTGTAGGAACTTTCAAGGGCCTAGTTACATCTCAGAGCATCACTGGATGGATTGACAGGCGACAGACGGACACAGATGGACACAGACAGACAGACTCACAGCTGCCTGCAGCACTGAACATCACTGCCTCCATACCTCAATGATCAAAGAGAATCATAGCTGCAACAGTGTGGTCACAGCTAGCTGCTGAGGTCGTTGTTGAGTTGTAACAGTGTGGTCACAGCTAGCTGCTGAGGTCATTGTTGAGTTGTAACAGTGTGGTCACAGCTAGCTGCTGAGGTCATTGTTGAGTTGTAACACTGTGGTCACAGCTAGCTGCTGAGGTCGTTGTAGAGTTGTAACAGTGTGGTCACAGCTAGCTGCTGAGGTCATTGTAGATTTGTAACATTGTGGTCACCACCTGCTGCTGAGGTCGTTGTTGAGTTGTAACACTGTGGTCACAGCTAGCTGCTGAGGTCGTCGTTGAGTTGTAACAGTGTGATCACAGTTAGCTGCTGAGGTCATTGTAGAGTTGTAACAGTGTGGTCACAGCTAGCTGCTGAGGTCGTTGTTGAGTTGTAACACTGTGGTCACAGCTAGCTGCTGAGGTCATTGTAGAGTTGTAACAGTGTGGTCACAGCTAGCTGCTGAGGTCATTGTAGATTTGTAACAGTGTGGTCACCACCTGCTGCTGAGGTCGTTGTTGAGTTGTAACACTGTGGTCACAGCTAGCTGCTGAGGTCGTTGTTGAGTTGTAACAGTGTGGTCACAGTTAGCTGCTGAGGTCATTGTAGAGTTGTAACAGTGTGGTCACCACCTGCTGCTGAGGTCATTGTTGAGTTGTAACACTGTGGTCACAGCTAGCTGCTGAGGTCGTTGTTGAGTTGTAACACTGTGGTCACAGCTAGCTGCTGAGGTCATTGTAGAGTTGTAACAGTGTGGTCACAGTTAGCTGCTGAGGTCGTTGTTGAGTTGTAACACTGTGGTCACAGTTAGCTGCTGAGGTCATTGTAGAGTTGTAACAGTGTGGTCACCACCTGCTGCTGAGGTCGTTGTAGAGTTGTAACAGTGTGGTCACAGTTAGCTGCTGAGGTCATTGTTGAGTTGTAACTTTGTGGTCACTGCTAGCTGCTGAAGTCATTGTGGTCACAGCTAGCTGCTGAGGTCATTGTGGTCACAGCTAGCTGCTGAGGTCATTGTTGTCACAGCTAGCTGCTGAAGTCATTGTTGTCACAGCTAGCTGCTGAGGTCATTGTTGTCACAGCTAGCTGTTGAGGTCATTGTGGTCACAGCTAGCTGCTGAAGTCATTGTGGTCACAGCTAGCTGCTGAGGTCATTGTTGTCACAGCTAGCTGCTGAGGTCATTGTGGTCACAGCTAGCTGCTGAGGTCATTGTGGTCACTGCTAGCTGCTGAGGTCATTGTGGTCACTGCTAGCTGCTGAGGTCATTGTGGTCACAGCTAGCTGCTGAGGTCATTGTGGTCACAGCTAGCTGCTGAGGTAATTGTTGTCACTGCTAGCTGCTGAGGTCATTGTGGTCACAGTTAGCTGCTGAGGTCATTGTAGAGTTGTAACAGTGTGGTCACCACCTGCTGCTGAGGTCATTGTTGAGTTGTAACACTGTGGTCACAGCTAGCTGCTGATGTCGTTGTTGAGTTGTAACACTGTGGTCACAGCTAGCTGCTGAGGTCATTGTAGAGTTGTAACAGTGTGGTCACAGTTAGCTGCTGAGGTCGTTGTTGAGGTGTAACACTGTGGTCACAGTTAGCTGCTGAGGTCATTGTAGAGTTGTAACAGTGTGGTCACCACCTGCTGCTGAGGTCGTTGTAGAGTTGTAACAGTGTGGTCACAGTTAGCTGCTGAGGTCATTGTTGAGTTGTAACTTTGTGGTCACTGCTAGCTGCTGAAGTCATTGTGGTCACAGCTAGCTGCTGAGGTCATTGTTGTCACAGCTAGCTGCTGAAGTCATTGTTGTCACAGCTAGCTGCTGAGGTCATTGTTGTCACAGCTAGCTGTTGAGGTCATTGTGGTCACAGCTAGCTGCTGAAGTCATTGTGGTCACAGCTAGCTGCTGAGGTCATTGTTGTCACAGCTAGCTGCTGAGGTCATTGTGGTCACAGCTAGCTGCTGAGGTCATTGTGGTCACTGCTAGCTGCTGAGGTCATTGTGGTCACTGCTAGCTGCTGAGGTCATTGTGGTCACAGCTAGCTGCTGAGGTCATTGTGGTCACAGCTAGCTGCTGAGGTCATTGTTGTCACAGCTAGCTGCTGAAGTCATTGTTGTCACAGCTAGCTGCTGAGGTCATTGTTGTCACAGCTAGCTGTTGAGGTCATTGTGGTCACAGCTAGCTGCTGAAGTCATTGTGGTCACAGCTAGCTGCTGAGGTCATTGTTGTCACAGCTAGCTGCTGAGGTCATTGTGGTCACAGCTAGCTGCTGAGGTCATTGTGGTCACTGCTAGCTGCTGAGGTCATTGTGGTCACTGCTAGCTGCTGAGGTCATTGTGGTCACAGCTAGCTGCTGAGGTCATTGTGGTCACAGCTAGCTGCTGAGGTAATTGTTGTCACTGCTAGCTGCTGAGGTCATTGTGGTCACAGTTAGCTGCTGAGGTCATTGTTGAGTTGTGACTTTGTGGTCACTGCTAGCTGCTGAAGTCATTGTGGTCACAGCTAGCTGCTGAGGTCATTGTGGTCACAGCTAGCTGCTGAGGTCATTGTGGTCACTGCTAGCTGCTGAGGTCATTGTGGTCACAGCTAGCTGCTGAGGTCATTGTGGTCACAGCTAGCTGCTGAGGTCATTGTGGTCACAGCTAGCTGCTGAGGTCATTGTAGAGTTGTAACGGTGTGGTCACAGCCTGTGTCGTGGAGGATCGTTACAAAATATAACACTTACAAGAACTTGTGAATTCAATATATTATTTTAATACAAACATATCAGAAGCCTAGGTGGTCCGCGGAACACACCCTTTTCCAGAGCACTGGCTCTGTATTTATACACATACAACATATGATTCCAGCCCACATGCAAATGAAGTTACTTCACTCAGTCCATCTGCCACCATTATCTTTCAATCCGTGCTTCCTACTTGTTCACGCCCAATAACGCCCATATCTGCTTTCAGTTAAGTTATAATGTTGACAGGACCTCTTCATGTCCCAAAAATAATACATGCCCATCTTATCCTATGGGCCCCTTATGTTTTAGCTTGGTGTGTTCTTTGGTATGTCTGTCCTTATTAGGACTAGTAGACTATGTGTCTCTTCTCTTCATGTCCTAAAAATATCTTCTCTATAGTCCATCCGTTGGTCATTTGGCTGACTCCCTCCTTTGTATGTTCCTCTGACCTTGGTATGTCCAGCTGCCCTATGCTCTCATGGCCTTACTTTGGTTTCCTGTCCTATACAATAGACAATGCATTTTACCAGAATGGCAAATGCACTCTAAGTGTATCATCCTCTTGTGGTACAGTATTATGTTTGTCCCTATATGTACAGCTTGCTGCCACACCTGCTGCTGAGGTCGTTGTTCAGATGTAACAGTGTGGTCACCACCTGTTGCTGAGGTCATTGTAGAGTTGTAACAGTGTGGTCACAGCTAACTGGTGAGGTCATTGTGGTCACAGCTAGCTGCTGAGGTCATTGGGGTCACAGCTAGCTGCTGAGGTTATTGTGGTCACAGCTAGCTGCTGAGGTCATTGTGGTCACAGCTAGCTGCTGAGGTCATTGTGGTCACAGCTAACTGCTGAGGTCATTGTGGTCACAGCTAGCTGCTGAGGTCATTGTGGTCACAGCTAGCTGCTGAGGTCATTGTGGTCAGGGAGTCTTAGAGTTGGATTGCTGATAGAGGACCAGTTTTGCTATTTGGTTCATAACTAAAATGATTTCTATGGACTGGCGGGAACTGATCCTAGATCACCTCTCCTGTTCTAGGGTGCTTTTTGAAAATGGGTCTAGTGCAGCGTCTTCACTGCAGGGATGTCGGTCAATTTCATTTCAATTCAGGGACTCGATCGAAAAGGACACAGAAAATAATGGCCCATTTTCAATTTGTTGTATTTCAAACTGTCTCCTGAATCGAAATGGAAAGAATTGAACCCAACCACGTGTTTCACTTAGACAACAGTAATGATGATCATCTCCATGTTTTCTATCTATCCGTTTATCAAATAACTCTACCATGTAACAGGAACAATCAAACACTTCTAACCATCGATAATAGTGCATTCATATTTATTTTACAATGATTTCTCATAGTTTAAAGATAGAGAGAGAGAGACAGACAGAGAGAAACAGAGAGACAGTTTATTATCAATTTTGCTTTCACAATGTAAACATATGTTTCCTATGCCAATAAAGCCCCTTAAATTGAGAGAGAGAGAGAGAGAGAGAGAGAGAGAGAGAGAGAGAGAGAGAGAGAGAGAGAGAGAGAGAGAGAGAGAGAGAGAGAGAGAGGTTTAAACAGCAGCGGTTTGCTCTGTTTTCATTTAAATAATAATTGGCTTAACAGAAGCTGCTTTTTTAAGACTCAAAATAATTATTTGCTGGCAGTAACAACAAGGAATTGATTTATTTCATTGAATTGATTTCCTGCAGAAAGTGTTTTCTCTCAGGGTTGATTGGAACTCATTATACATGAGCCTTGGGAGCCAAACACTTTCCAGTCTTCCAGGGCCACACATATCTTCATGCTACACACACTACTGCTGCTACCAGACTCTTATTTACTGTTGCTTATACTATACAATTTAAACACTTCCCCCCCAACCCCTCCTTCCCCAGAACACATGTAAATATTGTACTATCATTTGTGCCTTCCTGTATTATACTTATGTTAAAATGTTTATTCTATTCTACTGAGACATTTACTTTATGTTTGGAGTCCTATATTTTATTATTTGTTACTGTTGTTGCATTGTTGAGAAGCAACCTGCAAGTAAGCATTTAGTTGGACGGTGTATACCATGTGTATCCTGTACATACGACTAATAAACAACTTGAAAGGTCAAGTAAGATTATAGTGAGGAATATTTATTCTTCATATCGTCCACACGGTGCTGAAAAACACTGAAAATGGCTTTTGGATATGTAGAATGAATTATATGTATTCATTTTTGTAGGCAACAGTATATTCTATTCTATTTATTTCTATTATATGTGTGTTTGTTTACACTATGCTGTATTTGATTCTATTATTTTGAGAGTCTGAGTCAGACAGGACAAAGGAATCCTGTCTGAATGTCTGGAGGGAAGTTAGAACCATTATCTGCTGTCCCACCGCCACTGGGATGAAATAGCACACCTGTCTCCTAGAGAAAATGTATGCTATTACGTGTGTGTGTGTGTGTGTGTGTGTGTGTGTGTGTATGCTTTTCGAGGGTTCATTTTAGAAGGAGTGGGTGGATTTGAAATCATCCCTGTTAGATAACATGTCAAAATGCACAGCTGACAGTGTGAATGATAGACAGCCACACTGGAACCCAAACTGTAATGGGGGTGACTCTTTCTATGTGTGTTTGGTTTTACTATCCTTGTGGGGACCAGAAGTCCTCATATGAATAGCAACACATTGAACATATGGACATGTGGGGACATTTCGCCGGTCCCCACAAGGAAAATGCCTATTTTAGGCTTTGGGGTTAGGTTTAGGTTAAGGGTTAAGGTTAGGAGTTAGGTTAGGTGATATGATTTTTTTTTAATGGGAATCAATTGTTTGGTCTCCACAAGGATAGTAAAACAAACGTGTGTGTGTGTGTGTGCATGTGTGAGAGAAAGAGAGATACAGCGAGAGAAAGAAAGAGACAAAGGAGGGGAGAAGATAGAGAGAGATAGATTAGAGAGAGACGGAGAGTGATCCCTTGCAGATGCCTAGAGACGGGGAGAGAGAGAAGGGGAGAGAGAGACGGGGAGAGATAGACGGGGAGAGATAGACGGGGAGAGATAGACGGGGAGAGAGAGACGGGGAGAGAGAGACGGGGAGAGAGAGACGGGGAGAGAGACGGGGAGAGAGAGACGGGGAGAGAGAGACGGGGAGAGATAGTCGGGGAGAGATAGACGGGGAGAGATAGACGGGAAGAGATAGACGGGAAGAGATAGACGGGGAGAGATAGACGGGAAGAGAGACAGTGAGAGAGAGGCAGTGGGATAGAGGCAGTGGGAGTTGCAGATGCCTGGAGCATCATCCATCAATGTAATTGGGTGAAATGATGTCTGTAATTTCAGAGATAGTGTATGGGATGTCTTCACCTCCTCTTAATTCCTCTTTCCCCCTCAAATTGAGATTCATTCTCCTCTTAGTTCCTCTTTTCCCCCAAATTGAGATTCAGGTCAATCCCCAAAACCTGGCTGTCTGGCATGGGGTGGGTGAGTCATCAGGAGTGTGTGTGTACAGAGCAGCCAGGTCGCTCAAGATCCAAGGTGAAATTCAACGTCCGTCCAGGTCACCAAGACGTCAGGAGATTACTTAAAAATCAGCCACTAGGTTCAATGGTGAGATGACTTAAAAATCAGCCACTAGGTTCAACGGTGAGATGACTTAACATCATCCACTATCTACTCCGCGAGCACTGACTCTAAGGGTCTCGTGTTTAATCCCAGTGCTACACACTCATTTTAGTTTTCACCCTATCCCAAAGCTTAACCCTTAACTTAACCATGGAAATGTGATGTTTATGGACTAACATCGGATTCTGCAGTGAGACTGTGGGAGCTTGTTGACACAGTCTCTCATCATGCAGTATGTATGGGTGTTGATATCGTTCCTCATCCTTTGTCTAAATGTTTTGCCACTTATGAATGTGTTATTCAACGGGTTCTATGGGCTATAGAAGTAAAGGCCGAATTCAATATTTGACCAAATATTTTTTTTATATATTTTGTTATACCTAAAGGGGTCCTAAAATTGTAAATAAAATTGCTAAAGGGTCCATGGTATGACCATCTGAAAACAATTCTATATGTGGAATATATAGTTGTTGTTGTGTTTCTGTTGACTTTGCTCTGCAGGGAGAAGATGTGTTGAGTGGGGAGACCCTGTGTCCCAGTGTATCCCTGGGTGTAATGGGGCTATAGAAGAATACGTTCTAAATATAGGATATAATTCACTTCAGATTGCTTGGGTGAGGGACCTCGGCCACACACACACACACACACACACACACACACACACACACACACACACACACTATAGTAATCCATTGTGCCTGGTGAAGAGGAGAGGTCGATACTTTGACCACTGCTGAATATCCATTGTGAACATCTGTCCTCATGACACAACATTTCATAACAGGCCATTTGTTACGATCTACTAGGTGTGGTGGGTGGAATCAGGCGCAGAGAGCAGGTTCAGTCGTTTTCCTCAGATTTATTCCCCAGCGCAACAAAAACAGTCACGCCAACACACAGGGCGTAAATACGTTGCTAGTCCAAAACAACTACAGGACTAAACAGTCCGGAGAATAAATACAATAATAAATCACACCAACAAAACACAGAGTAACAAAAACAAGCCCGCACAAATACCCAGCGGGCCTAGTGCCCTTAAATACCCTACAAACAAATCATAATACAAAACAGGTGTACCCAATTAACCAATAACCCAAAACAAACGGAAAGGGAATCGATGGCAGCTAATAGGCCGGCGACGACGACCGTCGAGCACCGCCCGAACAGGAAGAGGCACCATCCTCGGCGAGGTTCGTGACAGTACCCCCCCCCTGACGCGCGGCTCCCGCAGCGCGCCGACCCCGGCCTCGAGGACGACCCGGAGGACGAGGCGCAGGGCGATCCGGGTGGAGGCGATGGAAATCCCTCAAGAGGGAAGGATCTAAAATGTCCCTCCCCGGTACCCAGCACCTCTCCTCCGGACCGTACCCCTCCCAGTCCACGAGGTACTGCAGGCCCCTCACCCGGCGTCTCGAGTCCAGAATAGCTCGTACTGTGTACGCCGGGGACCCCTCGATGTCCAGAGGGGGTGGAGGGACCTCCGGTACCTCACCGTCTTGTAGGGGACCAGCTACCACCGGCCTGAGGAGAGACACATGAAACGAGGGGTTAATACGATAATAAGAGGGAAGTTGCAATCTATAACACACCTCGTTTATCCTCCTCAGGACTTTAAATGGCCCCACACACTGCGGCCCCAGCTTCCGGCAGGGCAGGCGGAGGGACAGGTTTCGGGTCGAGAGCCAGACCCTGTCCCCTGGTGCGAACACCGGGGCCTCACTGCGGTGGCGGTCAGCGTCTCTCTTCTGCCGTTCACTGGCCTGCCTGAGAGAATCCTGGACTGCCCGCCAGGTCTCTCTAGAGCGCTGTACCCACTCCTCCACCGCAGGAGCCTCGGTCTGACTCTGATGCCACGGAGCCAGGACCGGCTGGTAACCCAGTACACATTCGAATGGCGACATATTCGTGGACGAATGCCGAAGAGAATTCTGGGCTAACTCTGCCCATGGGACGTACCTTGCCCATTCTCCTGGCCGGTCCTGGCAATACGACCTCAGAAACCTGCCCACTTCCTGGTTTACTCTCTCCACCTGCCCATTACTTTCGGGGTGATAACCAGAGGTAAGGCTGACCGAGATCCCCAGACGCTCCATAAACGCCTTCCAAACCCGAGATGTGAACTGGGGACCCCGATCGGAGACGATATCCTCTGGGACCCCATAGTGCCGGAAGACGTGGGTAAAAAGAGCCTCTGCAGTCTGTAGGGCCGTAGGGAGACCAGGCAATGGAAGGAGACGGCAGGACTTAGAGAACCGATCCACAACGACCAGAACGGTAGTGTTCCCCTGAGAAGGGGGAAGATCAGTAAGGAAATCTACCGAGAGATGGGACCATGGCCGTTGTGGAATCGGGAGGGGCTGTAACTTCCCTCTAGGAAGGTGCCTAGGAGCCTTACTCTGGGCGCATACCGAACAGGAAGAGACATAGAGCCTCACATCCCTAGCTAAGGTGGGCCACCAGTATTTCCCTCTAAGACCCCGCACTGTCCTATCGATCCCCGGATGACCCGCAGACGGTAGTGTGTGAGCCCACCGAATCAACTTATCACGAACACCAAGCGGTACGTAACTTCTGCCAGTCGGACACTGTGCAGGCGCAGGTTCAACCCTCAACGCCCGCTCGATGTCCGCGTCCACCTCCCATACCACTGGGGCCACCAGCCGAGAAGCAGGAAGGATGGGAGTGGGTTCGATAGACCGGTCCTCGGTGTCATAGAGACGGGACAGCGCGTCGGCCTTAGTGTTGAGGGAACCTGGTCTGTAAGAGATCGTAAATCTAAAACGTGTAAAGAACATGGCCCACCTAGCCTGGCGCGGATTCAGTCTCCTCGCTGCACGAATATACTCCAGATTACGGTGATCAGTCCAGATGAGAAAAGGGTGTTTAGCCCCCTCTAGCCAGTGTCTCCACACCTTCAGGGCCTTTACCATAGCTAGTAACTCCCGGTCCCCCACATCATAGTTCCGCTCTGCCGGACCCAGCTTCTTAGAAAAGAAAGCGCAGGGACGGAGCTTCGGTGGCGTACCCGAGCGCTGAGACAGCACGGCTCCAACCCCAGCCTCGGACGCATCCACCTCCACTATGAATGCTAACGAAGGGTCCGGATGCGCCAACACGGGAGCCCCAGTGAACAGTGCCTTCAACTGGTTGAAGGCTCCATCAGCCTCTGCTGACCACCGCAAACGCACCGGCCCTCCCTTCAGCAGTGAGGTAATGGGCGCCGCTACTTGGCCAAAACCCCGGATAAACCTCCGGTAGTAATTGGCAAACCCTAAAAACCGCTGCACCTCCTTTACCGTGGTCGGAGTCGGCCAATTACGCACGGCGTTAACGCGGTCACACTCCATCATCATCCCCGAGCTGGAAATGCGATAACCCAAGAAGGAAACGGCTGGTTTGGAAAACACACATTTCTCAGCCTTGACGTATAGGTCATGCTCCAGCAGTCGCCCAAGAACCTTGCGCACCAGGGAAACATGCGCGGCGCGTGTGGCAGAATAAATCAAGATGTCATCAATATAGACTACCACACCCTGCCCGTGCAAGTCCCTGAGAATCTCATCTACAAAGGATTGAAAGACGGCTGGAGCATTTTTCAACCCATACGGCATGACGAGGTACTCATAGTGGCCTGATGTGGTACTAAACGCTGTTTTCCACTCGTCTCCTCCCCGAATACGCACCAGATTATACGCGCTCCTGAGGTCCAGTTTTGTGAAGAAACGCGCTCCGTGGAATGATTCCACCGCCGTAGCGATGAGAGGTAGCGGATAACTAAAACCCACTGTGATCGAATTGAGACCTCGATAATCAATGCACGGACGCAGACCTCCCTCCTTTTTCCTCACAAAAAAGAAACTCGAGGAGACGGGTGACATGGAGGGCCGAATGTACCCCTGTCTCAGAGCTTCCGTGACATATGTTTCCATAGCCAGCGTCTCCTCCTGTGACAGTGGGTACACATGACTCCGGGGAAGTGCAGCGTTCTCCAGGAGGTTTATCACGCAATCCCACCGTCGATGGGGTGGTAATTTGGTCGCTTTCCTCTTACTAAAAGCAATAGCCAAATCGGCATATTCGGGGGGAATGCGCACGGTGGAAACCTGGTCTGGACTCTCCACCGTCGTGGCACCGATGGAAACTCCTAAACACCTCTCTGAACACTCGTCTGACCACCCCTTAAGAGCCCCCTGTTTCCAGGAAATAAGGGGATTGTGAATAGCCAGCCAGGGAACCCCCAACACCACCGGAAACCCAGGTGAATCAATAAGGTAGAAACTGATCCTCTCCCTATGATTCCCCTGCGTTACCATGTCCAGCGGAATCGTGGCCTCCCTGACCAGCCCTGACCCTAGCGGTCGGCTATCTAAGGAGTGCACGGGGACAGGTGGGTCTATCTGCACTAACGGAATACCCAATTTACGGGCGAGTCCACGATCCATAAAACTCACAGCTGCGCCTGAATCGACTAGCGCCTTATGCTGAAGAGAGGGGAAAAATGCAGGGAAAAAAACTAACAAAAACATGTGACCAACAGGGAGCTCTGGGTGAGTTTGGTGCTTACTCACCTGGGGTGGCCGAGGAGCGCTCTGCCGACCATCTCGACTCCCAGAGGGACTCCTCCAACACCGGTCCGAAGTGTGTCCTCTCCGTCCACAATAGGAGCAGGAGGAGCCCCCTCTGATCCCCCTAGAAGCAGCTCCTCCCAACTCCATCGGAGTGGGAGTGGGAGAGCTGGACGGTGGAATTAACAGGACCCCTTCTGAACGCCCGCGGGCAGCTAGCAGGTTGTCCAATCGAATAGACATGTCTATTAGTTCATCCAGGGAGAGAGTTGTGTCCCTGCAAGCCAGCTCCCGGCGGACGTCCTCCCGGAGACTACACCGGTAATGGTCCATCAGGGCCCTGTCATTCCACCCAGCACCAGCAGCTAGGGTCCTAAACTCCAACGCGAAGTCCTGCGCGCTCCTCGTCTCCTGTCTGAGGTGGAACAGTCGCTCACCCGCCGCTTTACCCTCCGGTGGATGATCGAACACTGCTCGGAAACGGCGGGTGAACTCCAGGTTCAGTCGTTTTCCTCAGATTTATTCCCCAGCGCAACAAAAACAGTCACGCCAACACACAGGGCGTAAATACGTTGCTAGTCCAAAACAACTACAGGACTAAACAGTCCGGAGAATAAATACAATAATAAATCACACCAACAAAACACAGAGTAACAAAAACAAGCCCGCACAAATACCCAGCGGGCCTAGTGCCCTTAAATACCCTACAAACAAATCATAATACAAAACAGGTGTACCCAATTAACCAATAACCCAAAACAAACGGAAAGGGAATCGATGGCAGCTAATAGGCCGGCGACGACGACCGTCGAGCACCGCCCGAACAGGAAGAGGCACCATCCTCGGCGAGGTTCGTGACACCATTATTGCTACAGTTATTCATATCTTGTAGACGTGCTGTGGATGGGGAGCTGTGAAAGTGTGTCTATATGAGGGATCTTCTAGAAGAAATATCACATCAACATTGTTGTAGTGCAAAACATTTGTGCATAGTGCAAGAAACACGGTAAACATAATTATAATCTCACAGTGTGATTTATTTTGAAACTGTTCTTCAGCAATGTCGGTTATAAGAAGGTGATTATGTAACCTTGAGTTTAGTAAACTGAGCAATACATATTGTAATTAGTCACCTCTTTATATCGCACATTGTTGCAGAACAGTTTCAAAACATGCTGCCAAATGTAAATGATGTTTATGGTCATTTTTGCACTTTGAAAATGTTGCCCTGTGTGTGGAATTGAGATGCATCTAATCCAGTAACATAGCAATAATTCCATGTTGTTCTTACAGAAGTGATTTTCCTGATGTGGTAGACAAAGGTTAAATAAATAAATACAAATAAAAGCATAACATCTTGGCTTGAAAACATGGAAGAAGTTCAATGTACTTCAAATCACCTTTGAACGTTGGAGCCCAATCATTAATGTAAGACAACAGAACCCTTGTGATCAGTCGGACCTTGTTAGTACTACTGTAACACACGCACACGCACACACACACACACACACACACACACACACACACACACACACACACACACTGGGTTATCGCTCATTAAACTGAGCTAGATCCTGACCTGCGTCTTACCTTTCCTTCATGAAACAGACTTAGAACATCATTAGGAGCCAAGCTGATATGCCAGAGATCTGCACCCCCTAAAGACCAAGTCGGCATCCCAAATTGCACCCTATTCCCTACATATTGCACTTCTTTTGACCAGGACCCATAGGGCGCATAGGTTCTCGTCAAAAGTAGTGTACTATTTAGGGAACAGTGTGCCATTTGGCATGGAGACCAAGAAGTTCCGTATAGAGACTGAGAGGAAGACAAGGCTGAGAAACAAGGTAAAACTGTCAATTTGAGTGTACTTTGGGATTGGAGATTTGATATTCTAGGTAAATCGTTCTGGAAACTTAAATGATAATGACAATGCAGCAGGAAGATCAGATAGGCCAAGGCATTGTCATTAGGGAGATAAGAACAGACCAAGGCATTGTCATTAGGGAGATAAGAATAGACCAAGGCATTGTCATTAGGGAGATAAGAACAGACCAAGGCATTGTCATTAGGGAGATAAGAACAGACCAAGGCATTGTCATTAGGGAGATAAGAACAGACCAAGGCATTGTCATTAGGGAGATAAGAACAGACCAATGCATTGTCATTAGGGAGATAAGAACAGACCAAGGCATTGTCATTAGGGAGATAAGAACAGACCAAGGCATTGTCATTAGGGAGATAAGAATAGACCAAGGCATTGTCATTAGGGAGATAAGAACAGACCAAGGCATTGTCATTAGGGAGATAAGAACAGACCAAGGCATTGTAATTAGGGAGTTAAAAATAGACCAAGGCATTGTAATTAAGGAGATAAGAACAGACCAAGGCATTATAATTAGGGAGATAAGAATAGACCAAGGCATTGTAATTAGGGAGATAAGAGCAGACCAAGGTTCACTCCCTGACCTTAGTTATCTTTGTTTTCTTTATTATTTTGGTTAGGTCAGGGTGTGACGAGGGTGGTTTGTTAGTTTTTGTATTGTCTAGGGGTTTTTGTAAGTCTAGGTGTTTTATGTCTATGGTTGCCTGAATTGGTTCTCAATCAGTGGCAGCTGTTTATCGTTGTCTCTGATTGTGGACCATATTTAGGTAGCCATATTCCTTGGGTATTTTGTGGGTTCTTAGTCTATGTTTAGTTGCCTGTCTGCACTAGCCATATTAGCTTCACGGTTCCTTTTGTTTATTTGTTAGTTTTGTTCAGTGTTCTTTCTTTAATAAAGAAGTATGTACGCTTACCACGCTGCGCCGAGACACCAAGGTGTTGTAATTAGGGAGATAAGAACAGACCAAGGCATTGTAATTAGGGAGATAAGAACAGACCAAGGCATTGTCATTAGGGAGATAAGAACAGACCAAGGCATTGTAATTAGGGAGATAAGAACAGACCAAGGCATTGTCATTAGGGAGATAAGAACAGACCAAGGCATTGTAATTAGGGAGATAAGAACAGACCAAGGCATTGTAATTAGGGAGATAAGAACAGACCAAGGCATTGTAATTAGGGAGATAAGAACAGACCAAGGCATTGTAATTAGGGAGATAAGAACAGACCAAGGCATTGTAATTAGGGAGATAAGAACAGACCAAGGCATTATAATTAGGGAGATAAGAACAGACCAAGGCATTGTAATTAGGGAGATAAGAACAGACCAAGGCATTATAATTAGGGAGATAAGAACAGACCAAGGCATTATAATTAGGGAGATAAGAACAGACCAAGGCATTGTAATTAGGAAGATAAGAACTGACCAAGGCATTGTAATTAGGGAGATAAGAACAGACCAAGGCATTGTAATTAGGGAGATAAGAACAGACAATATAGACCACATTTCAGCATGAGTACATTCTGAAACAAACAAATTGTGCGTGTGGATTGTACTGTGTATGAATCAGTGTGTATATACTGGTATGCTGATTTATATACTGATACATAAATGGAACAGTACCTTTCTTTTCTTTGTCATTTGATCAGTTGTATTGATTTACAATAAGAAAAACAGGTAAGAACATAATTCACAAAAAGTTTAATACAAAAATACCTATACATTTTAAATAAATGAATACTCTACGCAGTACGCAATACAAGAATTATCTATGCAAAATGGTGATCCTTTGTAGTTGCGTAGCAAAAATACTCAGACGTGTGCACTAGATTCAGCCAAGAGCAGATTTTTGTTGATTGATGATTGGGGGGACCAAAAACATTGATACAAATTGACCCCAACTAGGCCCTAAAATAAATTTGATTTGAAAACAACAATCATTCCATATCTTGATTACATTGAGACACGATCACATATGTCTCTTTTTAATTTGTGGGAATACTTGTGAACAGATTTGACACCAAGACAGTCGTGAAGAGGGCACGACAAAGCCTATTCCCCCTCAGATTTGGCATGGGTCCTGAGATCCTCAACAGGTTCTACAGCTGCAACATCGAGAGCATCCTGACCGGTTGCATCACTGTCTGGTATGGCAATTGCTCGGCCTCCGACGGCAAGGCACTTCAGAGGGTAGTGCGTACGGCCCAGTACATCACTGGGGCAAAGCTGCCTGCCATCCAGGACCTCTACACCAGGCGGTATCAGAGGAAGGCCCTAAAAATTGTCAAAGACCCCAGCCACCCCAGTCATAGACTACCGCATGGCAAGCATTACCGGAGTGCCAAGTCTAGGACAAAAAGGCTTCTCAACTGTTTTTACCCCCAAGCCATAAGACTCCCGGACTATTTGCATTGTGTGCCCCCCCCACCCCCCCAACCCCTCTTTTACGCTGCTGCTACTCTCTGTTTATCATATATGCATAGTCACTTTTATACATTCATGTACATACTACCTCAATTGGGCCGACCAACCAGTGCTCCCGCACATTGGCTAACCGGGCTATCTGCATTGTGTCCCACCACCCGCCAACTCCTCTTTTTACGCTACTGCTACTCTCTGTTCATCATATATGCATAGTCATTTTAACCATACCTACATGTGCATACTACCTCTATCAGCCTGACTAACTGGTGTCTGTATACAGCCTTGCTACTCTTATTTTCAAATGTCTTTTTAGTGTTGTTTTATTTCTTTACTTACCCACACACACACACACACACACACACACACACACACACACACCTTTTTTTCCCACACTATTGGTTAAAGCCTGTAAGTGAGCATTTCACTGTAAGTTCTACACCTGTTGTTTTCGGTGCACGTGACAAATAAACTTTGATTTGATTTGATTTGGGCCGCCTGTTGACAACCTCTGCCATAAGAGAGGAGACCATTGTAATACAGCAATAAAAATAGTATATTTAGAGAGTAGAGCCATTAACACAGAGAGAGAAATGCTGGGTATATGTGCACTGGCCTGACTTACCTGTTGTCAAGGTTAGAGATCACACTACTGGCACTTTAACTTCCACCACAAAGGTGGATATTAAAGCTTTAATAACTTTTGCCTTGTCGGAGGCCAAACCTTTGGCTTTGTTAATGGAAACCAGTAGCACTCGTAAAAAGCCATTACAGCCAGATGAAAATACATTTTTCCTTTCACCCGGCCTTGATTTAACAGGAGATCTGTTTGTTCTGCTTTTCTCCTCGCCTCAGAAACCAGCTGGTTTCACTAAGGCTTCAGGATGGAGTTCTGTCTGAGGAGAAGTGCCGCAGTCTGAACAAGCTCTCCTCTCTTTGTCAATATCTTGCAAATCTGTTACATGTGCAGTGAAGCTAAACATGGTCAGTCTGTCGGTCTGTCGGTGGGTCTGACTGTCTGCCTGCCTACCCAGGGTTCTGGTCAAAGTGTTGCACTATGTAGGAATAGGGTGCCATTTTAATGGTATCATCAGTGTCTTTCATTGTCTGTCTATCTCTAAACATGACAATGATGAATGTCTTACATTGGACTTCTACCCTTGGAAATGTGGAGCAAAAACAATAAGTACCAGGCTAATGACAAAGGCAGGGATTACAATTCAAGCTGTGAAGCAGAAGACAGTTGTTTCAGACATTAAGATGTCTCCCCTGTCTGTTCCAGGGTCTGTTTAAGGCTTTCTGTTTTGACTTCTCTGGTCCCTGGGGTCCAGCTCCGTGCAGCTGGATTCACTGTACATCTTTGGAAGCACACACACACACACACACACACACACACACACACACACACACACACACACACACACACACACACACACACACACACACACACACACACACACAAACACACACTCCTTCTACTCCCCAACAGCCTGCTCCAGGCAACATCCACACTGAGCTAAAGGCTAGAGTTTCCGCTTCAAGGAGCGGGACACTAATCCAGATGCTTATAAGAACTTCCTCTGACAACACATCAAACAGGCAAAGCTTCAATACAGGACTAAGATTGAATTCTACTACACCGGCTCTGACACTTGTCGGCTGTGTCAGGGCTTGCAAACTATCAAGGATTACAAAGGGAAACACAGCCGCGAGCTGCTCAGTGACGCGATACTACCAGATGAGCTAAATGCCTTCTATGCTCGCTTCGAGGCAAGCAACACTGAACCATGCATGAGAGCACCAGCTGTTCCAGGCGACTGTGTGATCACGGTCTCCGTAGCCGATGTGAGCAAGACCTTTAAACAGGTTAACATTCACAAGGCCGCAGGGCCAGACAGATTACCAGGATGCATATTCAGAGCATGCGCTATCCATCTGGCAGGTGTCTTCACTGACATTTTTAACCACTACCTGAGCCAGTGTGTAATACATATATGTTTCAAGCAGACCTCCATAGTCCCTGTGCCCAAGAACACCAAAGTAAACTGCCTAAATAACTACCGGCCCGTAGTAGCACTTATATCTGTAGCCATTAAATGCTTTGAAAGGCTGGTCATGGCTCACATCAATACCATCATCCCAGAAACTCTGGACTCAGTCCAATTCGCATACCGCCTCAACAGATCCAGAGATTACGCAATCTCTATTGCACTCCACACTGCCCTTTCCCACTTCTGTGAGAATGCTGTTCATTGAATACAGCTCAGCATTCAACACCATGGTTCCCTACAAGCTCATCACTAAACTAAGAACCATGGGACTGCGAACACCTCCCTCTGCAACTGGATCCTGGACTTCCCAACGGGCCACCCCCAGGTGGTAAGGATAGGCAACAACACATCTGCCACGCTTACCCTCAACACGTGGGCACCTCAGGGGTGCGTGCTTAGTCCCGTCCTGTACTCCCTGTTCACCCATGACAGTGTGGCCACACACGACTCCAACACCATCATTAGGTTTTCTGACGAGGATGAGACAGCCTATAGGGAGAAGGTCAGAACCCTCTGGTTCCCCCATGGTTTTGTGCGTGTTTGTTCGTTGTAACTTGGTCTGTATTTGTGAGCTTGATACTTTTTCCTTTGAATATTTGTTGTTTTGAGTAAAGTTATGTGAATTACTCATCTCTGTGTCCTGCACCTGACTACGCCTTACCTGCTACACCTAGACGCCTTACAGAAACACACACCTGAAAATGGAGTCAGCAGCTGCACAAAACCCTCCTTTGTTAGTAGAAGAGCGGGTCCAGCAGCACGCGACTACGTTGCATAGTTTCGGCACAGCCATGGATCGCGTGCTGCAAACAATGAAGCGATGGAAGAGAGGAGGTTGTCCAGCGCCCCATCATCATCACAACACCCCACACCGCTGTTGTCCAACCCTCCTTCACCTGGTCCCAGTGGGATTCGGCTCTCGCTCCCTGGGGCGTATGCTGGAACGGCCACCCGGCTCCTTCGGGACGCGAGAGAGTGTCCGCCCTCATCTCCTGTCTATCTGGGAAGGCTCTGGAGTGGGCCAACGCTCATTCCCTGCACCATCTGTGGCCAGCACTGCCACCACTTCCTCAGGGAGTAGAGGCAGCAGGCAGGGCACTGTCGTGTCACCCCAGGTGAGTAGGCACCAGACTCACCCAGAGCCCCCTGTTGCTCACATGTTTGTGTTTATAGAATTTCCTGAGTTTTCCCCTCATTCCCTGCATAAGGCGCTAGTAGATTCAGGCACAACTGGGAACTTTATTGACCGTTCATTTGCCCATTGTTCCTGTTTTTTTTTTTTTTGTAACAGTATTTTTTATTGGAATTTCACAGTTTTCACCCATATTAAGAGATACAACAACAGAGACAAAGCAAAAAAAAAACACTACTCACTTACACATACAGTGGGGCAAAAAAGTATTTAGTCAGCCACCAATTGTGCAAGTTCTCCCACTTAAAAAGATGAGAGAGGCCTGTAATTTTCATCATAGGTACACTTCAACTATGACAGACAAAATGAGGGGAAAAAATGAAAATCACATTGTAGGATTTTTAATACATTTATTTGCAAATTATGGTGGAAAATAAGTATTTGGTCAATAACAAAAGTTTATCTCAATACTTTGTTATATACCCTTTGTTGGCAATGACAGAGGTCAAACGTTTTCTGTAAGTCTTCACAAGGTTTTCACACACTGTTGCTGGTATTTTGGCCCATTCCTCCATGCAGATCTCCTCTAGAGCAGTGATGTTTTGGGGCTGTTGCTGGGCAACATGGACTTTCAACTCCCTCCAAAGATTTTCTACGGGGTTGAGATCTGGAGTCTGGCTAGGCCACTCCAGGACCTTGAAATGATTCTTACGAAGCCACTCCTTCGTTGCCCGGGCAGTGTGTTTGGGATCATTTTCACGTAGCCACGTTTCATCTTCAATGCCCTTGCTGATGGAAGGAGGTTTTCACTCAAAATCTCACGATACATGGCCCCATTCATTCTTTCCTTTACACGGATCAGTCGTCCTGGTCCCTTTGCAGAAAAACAGCCCCAAAGCATGATGTTTCCACCCCCATGCTTCACAGTAGGTATGGTGTTCATTGGATGCAACTCAGCATTCTTTGTCCTCCAAACACGACGAGTTGAGTTTTTACCAAAAAGTTATATTTTGGTTTCATTTGACCATATGACATTCTCCCAATCTTCTTCTGGATCATCCAAATGCTCTCTAGCAAACTTCAAACGGGCCTGGTCATGTACTGGCTTAAGCAAGGGGACACGTTTGGCACTGCAGGATTTGAGTCCCTGGCGGCGTAGTGTGTTACTGATGGTAGGCTTTGTTACTTTGGTCCCAGCTCTCTGCAGGTCATTCACCGTGTGGTTCTGGGATTTTTGCTCACCGTTCTTGTGATCATTTTGACCCCACGGGGTGAGATCTTGCGTGGAGCCCCAGATCGAGGGAGATTATCAGTGGTCTTGTAGGTCTTCCATTTCCTAATAATTGCTCCCACAGTTGATTTCTTCAAACCAAGCTGCTTGCAGATTGCAGATTCAGTCTTCCCAGCCTGGTGCAGGTCTACAATTTTGTTTCTGGTGTCCTTTGACAGCTCTTTGGTCTTGGCCATAGTGGAGTTTGGAGTGTGACTGTTTGAGGTTGTGGACAGGTGTCTTTTATACTGATAACAAGTTCAAACAGGTGCCATTAATACAGGTAACGAGTGGAGGACAGAGGAGCCTCTTAAAGAAAAATGTACAGGTCTGTGAGAGCCAGAAATCTTGCTTGTTTGTAGGTGACCAAATACTTATTTTCCACCATAATTTGCAAATAAATTCATTAAAAATCCTAGAATGTGATTTTCTGGATTTTTTTTCTCATTTTGTCTGTCATAGTTGACTTGTACCTATGATGAAAATTACAGGCCTCTCTCATCTTTTTAAGTGGGAGAACTTGCACAATTGGTGGCTGACTAAATACTTTTTTGCCCCACTGTACCTGCATGTGTGTGTGTATATATATATATATATATATACATACACACACATACATACACACATACATACAGTATGCATACATACACATACATACACATATACATACACACATACATACATACATACATACATACATACACCCATACATACGTACACCATTTTTCTCTTCCCGCCCCATCCCCATCATTGCGTCTCTCAATACATACATTTTAAACAAACTTACAAACAGAAATTAAACACAAAAGCTCTGTTAAAACCAAGAAGTTAGGTTCCACACATGGAACATACAGCGTAATTCTGAAATACATAGATCACCACCATTCTAAGAGAATCCTTGCAGCGTAATAGCTGATACCTCAGGTTCTAGGTAATTTGGAAAAGGTTCCCATACTTTGTAGAACTGATCTGTTTTAGAATGCAATGTACATGTTAGATATTCCAGAGGCACCAATTCAAATAGTATCTTATGCCTATCTTTAATAGAAGGAACCTTATCACTAATCCACTGTAAAATGATGTTTTTCCTCGCTGCGAAGGTAAGGATGTTGTAAAGCCTCCTTTTACCCACAGAAGTAACATGCCTACTAGGGAGACCTAACAGTAAAGGAACTGGGTCCAATTCTAGATCAACCCCTAGGATCTTTTCAATTTCTTGCAGAACACCAGACCAGTATCTTTGTATTTGGTACATGACCATAAACATTGTGTTAAGGTGCCTGTATCAGTTTTACATTTAAGACACGGAGGAGAAGAGGAAGTGGGGCTAAATGCATGTCTGCGATTTGGGGATATATGCAATCTGTGTATTATTCTTAATTGGATTGCTCTAGTACGATTACATATAGATATTGTTTTTGCATATCTCCAAATGTCCTCCCACATCTCTTCATCAATAGTAACAGACAATTCTTTCTCCCACACTTGTTTCACCATCTGTGTGTTGACAGCAGAACGGGACCTTAAAGCATCATAAAACAGACTTACAGACATTTTCCTTTGTGGGGAAAAAAAGCATTATTTCAATGACAGACACATCAGGGTTACCAATTAAGGTGGTGCTCTTCAGAATATAATGTCTTACTTGTAGGATGCAGAAAAAGTCCTGCTTTGGGAGTCGATATTTCTCAACCATCTGCTCAAATGACAATAAAATCGTATCAGCAAATTAGTCATTTAGTCTGCGTATGCCCTTATTAAGCCAAAAGTTAAAGTCAGCATCCAACATTCCTCAACCAAAATCTGGGTTGTTAAGAATTGGGGTAAGAGCAGAGGTTAGTTGTGTCCAGCTGGGCGTCTGTACGTTCCGTCTGCTGTCCGCGACCGTTTGATCTATTGGGCCCACACGTCACCCTCCTCTGGTTTTTCGAGCATCAGTCGGACAGTGCGCTGTCTTTGTGGGAAGTACTGGTGGTCCACCTTGGCTAAGGACATGAGGGTTTATGTTTCCTCCTGCTAGGTGTGCACTCAGTGCAAGTCACCTAGACTCCTGCCCAGAGGGAAATTACAACCCCTACCCATTCCACAACAGCTGTGGTCACACCTGTCGGTGGATTACTTGA
Organism: Oncorhynchus clarkii lewisi; assembly: GCF_045791955.1. Classification (NCBI taxonomy): domain Eukaryota; kingdom Metazoa; phylum Chordata; class Actinopteri; order Salmoniformes; family Salmonidae; genus Oncorhynchus; species Oncorhynchus clarkii. The sequence goes on along the minus strand of NC_092172.1, from coordinate 33,739,435 downwards.
TGGATCTTCCTCTGTCACAGAGAAACGCCACGATGCTGGTCGTTGTGGATCGGTTTTCTAAGTCCTGCCGTCTCCTTCCTTTACCCAGACACCCTATGGCCCTACAGACTGCGAAGGCCCTGTTCACCCTCGTCTTCCGGCACTACAGGGTGCCTGAGGACATTGTTTCTGATTGGGGTCCCCAGTTCATGTCCAGGGTCTGGAGGGCATTCATGGAGCGTCTGGGGGTCTCGGTCAGCCTCACCTCAGGTTTTCACCCCGAGAGTTATGGGCATGTGGAAAGAGTTAACCAGGATGTGGGTAGGTTTCTGCGGTACTATTGCCAGGACCAGCCGGGGGAGTGGGCGTTTTCATCCCTTGGGCAGAGATGGCCCAAAACTCACTCCGCCACTAACCTATCTCCCTTCCAGTGGGTACTAGGTTATCAGCCGGTTCTGGCACCGTGGCATCAGAGCCAGATCGAGGCACCTGTGGTGGATGAATGGTTTAGGCGCTTGGAGGAGACCTGGGATGCCGCCCATGTGCACCGGCAACGCATAAGGCGGCAGAAGGTGAGTGCCGACCGCCACCGCAGTGAGGCCCCGGTGTCCGCACCGGGGGACCGGGTCTGGCTCTCGACCCGAAACCTGCCCCTCCGCCTGCCCTGCCGGAAGCTGTGGGGCCATTCAAAGTCCTGAGGAGACTGAACAAGGTTTGTTACAGGTTACAGCTCCCCCTGATTACTGTATTAACCCCTCGTTAAATGTGTCTCTCCTCAGGCCAGTGGTGGCTGGTCCACTCCAGGAATCTGAGGTGCGGGAGGTTCCTCCTCCCCCTCTGGACATCGAGGGGGCCCCGGCGTATGCTGTTCGAGCCATCATGGAATCAAGGCGTCGGGCGAGAGGCCTTCAGTACCTCATGGAGTGGGAGGGGTACGGTCCAGAGGAGAGATGCTGGGTGCCGGTGGAGGACATCCTGCACCCTTCGTTGCTGCGGGAGTTTCACCGTCTCCACCCGGATCGCCCTGCGCTTCGTCCTCCGGGTCGTCCCCGAGGCCGGTGTCGGTGCGCTGCTGGAGCCGCGTGTCAAGGGGGTAGTATTACAACTTCCACCAGAAGTTGGTCCCTCTCCTTGTTCGGGCGGCGTTCGGCGTCACCGGTTTTCTAGCTGCCACCGATCCACTTTTCATTTTCCATTTGTTTTGTCTTAATTGTACACACCTGGTTTCCATTCCCATAATTATATGTTCCTTATTCAACCCTCTGGTTCCCCCATGGTTTTGTGTGTGTTTGTTCGTTGGTCTGTATTTGTGAGCTTGATTATTTTTTCCTTGAAATATTTGTTGCTTTGAGTAAAGTTACGTGAATTACTCATCTCTGTGTTCTGCGCCTGACTACGCCTTATCTGCTACACCTAGACGCCTTACACATGGGTGGAATCTTATAAATGTTTCTTATAATTTCATAATTAATAAACATGTATTATTATTTTTAACACCGAAAATCCAGTGTTTCTATGTGAAACGGTTATATTTCAGTCTTCTGTGATGTATATAAAGTGTAATATTGGGATGCAAACTCAAAATTGAATAAATGTCAACTTTATATCTGACATGGTCTAGGTGTGTTTTTAAGCCCATAACCATGTGAGTGAGGTGTATACTTTTGTTTCAAAGTAGATTTGTTTAAGACTACCAATAACCACTCTGTGTGACCCTGATTTAGCCCACTGCAATAAAAGGTTAAGGTTTCCCTCAAAGGATGATCTTTCTATCGTAGCCTGATACTGTAGAAATGATCATACTTATTTTATTACTTTACTATTTATTATCTCCATAGCTTCTGTGACATACGAATACAAGAACATTTGCTCTCTCTTAGCCCATGTCTGTATCCCAAATGAGCATAACATTTGACCGTGGTCTGTGGTCAAAAGTTGTGCACTAAATAGGGAATAGGGTGCCTTTTGTGACTCACACCATGTCTGTTCTGTATGTTTAAAACACAACATGAGAGAGAGATAGACATACGGTACAATACCTGACCATTCTGTTGATGAACTGTGAACTCAGCCAACAAATAGAAAACATTGCTCACCGTGTACAGAAACACGTCACCTCAGAATGCAGATGTTTCTTTATTCCTAACCTGCATTGAGTAAAAAGTAAAACGTGTAATAATAAAAGTAATAATAGATACACAATGATTAATGATAACTTGTATCATTGGTTCAAGGGGTACCAGTACTAGGTTGATGTGCAGGGGTATGAGGTAATAACTTGGCTATATACAAGAGGTACCAGTACTGAGTTGATGTGCAGGGGTATGAGGTAATAACTTGGCTATATACAAAAGGTACCAGTACTGAGTTGTTGTGCAGGGGTATGAGGTAATAACTTGGCTATATACAAGAGGTACCAGTACTGAGTTGATGTGCAGGGGTATGAGGTAATAACTTGGCTATATACAAAATATACCAGTACTGAGTTGATGTGCAGGGGTATGAGGTAATAACTTGGCTATATACAAGAGGTACCAGTACTGAGTTGATGTGCAGGGATATGAGGTAATAACTTGGCTATGTACAAGAGGTACCAGTACTGAGTTGATGTGCAGGGGTATGAGGTAATAACTTGGCTATATATAAGGGGTACCAGTACTAGGTTGATGTGCAGGGGTATGAGGTAATAACTTGGCTATATACAAGGGGTACCAGTACTGAGTTGTTGTGCAGGGGTATGAGGTAATAACTTGGCTATATACAAGAGGTACCAGTACTGAGTTGATGTGCAGGGGTATGAGGTAATAACTTGGCTATATACAAAAGGTACCAGTACTGAGTTGATGTGCAGGGATATGAGGTAATAACTTGGCTATATACAAAAGGTACCAGTACTGAGTTGATGTGCAGGGATATGAGGTAATAACTTGGCTATATACAAGAGGTACCAGTACTGAGTTGATGTGCAGGGGTATGAGGTAATAACTTGGCTATATACAAGAGGTACCAGTACTGAGTTGATGTGCAGGGGTATGAGGTAATAACTTGGCTATATACAAGAGGTACCAGTACTGAGTTGATGTGCAGGGGTATGAGGTAATAACTTGGCTATATACATATACAACTGAGTTGATGTGCAGGGGTACTTGGCAGAGGTACCAGTACTGAGTTGATGTGCAGGGGTATGAGGTAATAACTTGGCTATATACAAGAGGTACCAGTACTGAGTTGATGTGCAGGGGTATGAGGTAATAACTTGGCTATATACAAGAGGTACCAGTACTGAGTTGATGTGCAGGGGTATGAGGTAATAACTTGGCTATATACAAGAGGTACCAGTACTGAGTTGATGTGCAGGGGTATGAGGTAATAACTTGGCTATATACAAGAGGTACCAGTACTGAGTTGATGTGCAGGGGTATGAGGTAATAACTTGGCTATATACAAGAGGTACCAGTACTGAGTTGATGTGCAGGGGTATGAGGTAATAACTTGGCTATATACAAGAGGTACCAGTACTGAGTTGATGTGCAGGGGTATGAGGTAATAACTTGGCTATATACAAGAGGTACCAGTACTGAGTTGATGTGCAGGGGTATGAGGTAATAACTTGGCTATATACAAAAGGTACCAGTACTGAGTTGATGTGCAGGGGTATGAGGTAATAACTTGGCTATATACAAGAGGTACCAGTACTGAGTTGATGTGCAGGGGTATGAGGTAATAACTTGGCTATATACAAGAGGTACCAGTACTGAGTTGATGTGCAGGGGTAATAGGTATTTATATAAAACTATAAAGGGACAGATAATAAACAGTAGCAGCAGCATATGTGATGAGTCAAAAGAATATTGTGCAAAAAGGGTCTTACGGCTTGAGGGTAGAAGCTGTTCAGAGTCCTGTTGGTTCCAGACTTGGTGCATCGGTACCACTTGACATGCAGTAGCAGAGAGAACAGTCTATGACTTGGGTGGCTGGCAATTTTAGGGCCTTCATCTGAAACTGCCTGCTATAGAGATCCTGGATGGCAGGGAGCATTGGCCCAGTGATGTACTGGGCCGTACGTACTACCCTATGTAGCACTTTGCGGTCAGATGCCAAGCAGTTGCCATAATATATATATATTTCTTAGGGATAGGCCCCTTTTTTCTCAATTTCCGCCTGAATGACGTGCCCAAAGTAAACTGCCTGTAGCTCAGGCCCTGAAGCCAGGATATGCATATAATTGGTACCATTGGAAAGAAAACACTGGGGTTTGTGGAAATGTTAAAATCATGTAGGAGAATAACAAGAAAATCAAAAGAGACCATACTCTTAGAACGGCAAGTAAAAGGTCATATTGAAAATTAGCTCCCTGGATGCAATTCCTATGGCTTCCACAGGGTGTCAGCAGTCTATGTTCAAGGTTTCAGGCTTGTAACTTCAAAAACCAATAAGAAATATCAGTTTTAGTACAGGGACAAAGTCTTGGAAATTCATGTTTGCGTGTGCCATGAAGACAGGACACACCTGCTACAATCGGTTTCCTATTGAACATACTTCTTTCCCGAAATAAATATTATAGTTTGATTACATTTTAGGGTGTCTGAAGAGTAAATAGAAATATATTTTGACTTGTTGAAACAAAGTTTACGGGATTTTTTTTAAGTACGTGAATATTTAATCGTTATTTGTGATTGTATGAAACCTGTACCGGTGGAAAAATATTTTGATGTGAGGCGCCGTCCTCAAACAATCGCATGGCATGTTTTCGCTGTAATAGCTACTGTAAATCGGACAGTGAAGTTAGATTAAAAATAATTTAAGCTTTCAGCTGATATAAGACACTTATATGTACCTAAATGTTTAATATCCATAATTTGTATGAGTATTTATTTGAATTGCGCATCCTCCAGTCCCTCTAGTGGGACGCCTATCCCAAACAGGGTGATGCAGCCAGTCAAGATACTCTCAATGGTTCAGTTGTTGAACTTTTTGAGGATCTGAGGACCCATGACAGTCTTTACAACTGAGTTTGTGTGTTTGGACCATGATGGATCCTTAGTGATGTGGACACCAAGGAACTTGAAGCTTTCAACCTGCTCCTGTCAATGTGAATGGGGGCGTGCTCGACTCTCTGCTTCCTGTAGTCCACGATCAGCTCCTTTGTCTTGCTGACGTTGAGGGAGATGTTGTCCTGGCACCACACTGCCAGTTCTTTGACCTGCTCCCTATACGCTGAATCATCGTTGGCGGTGATCAGGTCTACCACCCTCGTGTCGTCGGCAAACTTAATGATGGTGTTAGGAGTCGTGGTTGAACAGGACATACAGGAGGGCACTAAGCATACACCCCTGAGGGGCCCGGTGTTAAGGGTTACTGTGGGGAATGTGTTGTTGCCTACCCTCACCCCCTGGGGGCGTCCTGTCAGGAAGTTAAGGATCCAGTTGCAGAGGGAGGTGTTCAGTCTCAGGGTCCTTAGCTTAGTGATGAGCTTAGAGAGTACTATGGTTTTGAACGCTGAACTGTAGTCAATGAACAGCATTCTCATGTAGGTGTTCCTTATGCCCAAGTGGGAAAGCGCAGTATGGACTGCAACAGAGATTTCATCATCTGTGGATCTGTTGGGGCGGTATACAAATTGAAGTGGGTCCAGGGTGTCTGGGATGATGGTGTTGGTATGAGCCATGACCAGCCTTTAAAATCATTTCATTGCTACATATGCAAGTGCTATGGAGCGAAAGTCATTTAGGTTACCATGCCATTCTTGGGCACAGGGACTTTGGTGGTCTGCTTGAAACATGTAGGTACTACATACTGGGTCAGGAAGAGTTTGAAAAAGGACACCTAACTCAATAAAGTAAGCCTATATAGTCTGTTTGTGTTTGTGTGTGTGTGTGTGTGTGTGTGTGTGTGTGTGTGTGTGTAAGTGCGTGCGTGCGTACATGCGTTTGTGCTACAATTGTTTGTGTGTGTGCACACCTACATCGAGGTTAGTCTATATTTAACCTGTATATTTTCCCAGCTGTTTCCATGGTACTTCATCACAGCTAATGACTGTTGACTCCTATCACCACCTCACTCCATCACAGCACAAGTAGACCAGTGGAGGAAAAGCCAGATCTGTTGACGTCAGGTGACAACAACAGCATGAATCATTCATTCATTAAAAGAGATGATTCTGGGAATAGACTTTAGAGGGCGGTGAGTTTCTTTGAAAGCTTTGTAGCAGACATTGTATTCTCATTCCTCTATTAAAGGCCCAATCCTTCCTTTGAAAGGAAGGAAATCCATAACTTTTTCAATTTAACTTGCAAGACAACAAACAGATAGATAGTATGTTCTTCAAATCAATGGTATACTATACATAAATGTTCAAATGACCAAAAATGCCTGTAAATATCACAGATTTCATCTTTAAATAACTGGCACTGCGGGGTGAACTGATCTTCTCTGTTGAACCATGCCTTAGCTGGAACTGATTGTGCCCAGTGACTGGGATTGGGACTGCTGCTGCAAATGCTATTGGAAATGTTGCTAGGAATGGTCGGATGAACTGCAATGACCCGAGGGTCTCAATTCTAGATTGTCTACTTGGACTCATCTCTGAGTAAGAAGAGCAGCAGTGAAGACTATGAAAAAGACAGGGTGTTTTATGTATTTGATATCACTATTTCGCACCAGCCATTATCATGAGCCTGTCCTCCCCAATTAAGGTGCCACCAACCTCCTGTGCTGTTATTATTCAAGCCTTCATGAGTAGAAGCAGAGACTGATGTGAACTCTTTCCTGTAAGAATGTTTATTTTGCAAAGCATAATTTTGATCTGACAGTTCCATGCCACATGGTTGAAAAGATGTACGGTTTCTAGCTTATGTACATAGTGCATACATAAAATAGTGCTGGCAGCTAGATAGAGGATGCTGCTTGTTGTTATTGTTGTGGTTATGTGAAGCAAATAGAATATCATAATAGTGGATTTATCCTGCTAAGACTGTGTGGGCTAATCAATGCAGAGCTGATTGGAAAACATAAAACAATGATGTCTGCCACATGGTACTGTAATCCAGTCTAAGCAGTCTTGTTTTGCAGGATAAATAAAAATAACTAGATTATATTTATATGTTTTTAGTTGAAATTTGCAAAACTTGCAGATTCATTTAACAATCTGTAAACGTGACTTTTATGAGAATGTTTCTCCTTGTCATTTCACAGGAACGTTTGTGTTCATCAGAAACCTGTAGTTTACAGACGACTGACAATAAAGAAAATAGGGAATATAGGGGCCCTTGTTAAAAGTAGTGCACTAAATAGGAAGTAGGGTGACATTTGGGAGGCAGACTAAGACACCTCCAGTGATTTTCCTTATAGAAGAGCCAGCATGTCCAAGCCTGCCAGCAGTTCTGTCACTACTCGTGTGCAGATGAGTTTCTCCTTAAGATTGAGAGTCAGACTTAAAATGTGCATCACATTCAAGCATATGTAGAAATACAGTATAAATTGTTGAATTAGTGCTGTCAGAAAATACATACATTTACATTTATATCATCAATTGTACACAAGGTCCAACCAAAACTTGACTTCTGCTTTTAACCCAACCCCACTGAATCAGAGAGGTGCCAGTGGGCTGCTACCTTGGGGACCCGGGGAGAACATAGTGAAATGGGGGATTGACAAGGTGGACTCAGATCACCCAATAGTTGTGTATATTAAAAATATGTTTTAGGGAGATATATAGTAAAACCTATTTAGTTTATATCTACAGTATTTATAAGCTGCATTATGTAGCTTTGTGTGTGACCTGAATTCCAAAATAAATGTTAGTTGTAGATTTGCCATTCTGATTGAAAGCAAGTGGTAGATCTGTTCTATGTGCGCTATTTCTGTTCTACCTGCGCTTCCCCTCCTTAAGTTTTGTTTTTGCTTGTTGAAAATATATTTCTAAGTGGTTTAAATTGTACAATGATTCTCTACACTATACATTGCTTGTTTTGTACATAAACTAAAATGAGGCTAACATTTTAGAATTTTAGCAACCAAATAATAGCGGAGCAATTTCTATATAATATGCCTTTAAATATAATTGGGGTTTCGGCATACTCAGTTTGTAGTTTATTTAGCCTTTTGAATATGATTTTAGTGCGCTCTTGTACCATGCCTTAGTATCGGCTTCCCCAGCAACTAATGACACCAAGCCAAAGATGAATTCCTCTCCTTTCCCCCCAAGGTGCGCAACTTCCTCTACACTGTACAAGCTCAGCCTGACTTCACTCTGGATGGCCGCTTTGTCCACCAGGCTGAGGAGATCGCAGATGCAATAGAAAATAAGGCAGTTAATTTATCTGAGAAGATGGTGCTTGGCTATGGCAACCATGTGATAACCAGCATCGATGCAGGTGCCTCCTTAGTGCAAGAGGACTATCTCAGTGCCAATTACGTGTCCACGACAGACAAGTTCTCTGTCAAGGCATTGGCAGGTCTAAACTTCTTTGATAAACTCAAGTTTGACATTGACAGCAAGGCTGCACAAGAGACATCTGACTCACTCAGTTATCAGGGCAACATCACCTACTTCATGGTGGGGCACCCTTCTACCCGGGCATCACTCTGCAGAAATAGCAGGAGAGCACCATGAACAGCCTGGTAGGCATCGACCAGTAGTGGCACTGCACTACTTCCTCAACTGGTTGACCTTGCCTGATCCTCCTGAACCAACAGTAGGCAAACTGTCCCTGTTTGTGAGTGAAGCCATACATCGCCATTATACCATCAACACCTGCCCGGCTGCGTCAACCCAGACTCCACAAACTTCAACTTCCAAGCCAATGTGGAAGACAACTGCTGCGAGGGTCCGACCCAATCTGCCAGAACCTGGCTCAGATGAACCCCGACATCGGCTCTTACTAATGTCGTGATCCCCACACACCCACTATGTTGCGTGGTGAGGTATTACATCAGTACTATAACAAGATTGAGTGCTACGACATTTGCAATGAGTGTAACTGTTTTTTGGGGATGTTTTGCGATAAAAGCTGCGACAGAGTGTGTGTAGACTTCTTCCATGTCCGCTCCGCTCGCATTGACAGCTATTGGTGCTCCACCAATGAGGTGACCCCAGAGTTCTCAGGATATCTCTTTGGGGGCCTCTATAGCCCATCCCTACTGAACCCTCTGACCAAAACCAAGAGCTGTCCCACGAACTACTTGCAGATTCATTTTCTGTCCAACGGCCTAATTATCTGCCTGAGCAAAGCACTTTGACAACATGACTTTAAATAGAACCATGAGTAAACCTGTAGGAAACTTTATGTGGAAGTGCTGAAATTCCCACAGAAGAAAGTTGTTTAATGTTCATGGAACTATTTTACAACATTCCCAATGTCAAACCAGTTGGAGAATGTTTCTACCAAAAATGTAATTAAATGTAACCATGTGTGAACGTTTAGGAAATTTTATGTTGAAGTAATGAAAAATCAAGATAATGTTGATATTTTTATGTTCCTTAAATGTGCTGAGAATGTTCCAACGCCAAGCAACTATCATGCACCATTCTCAGAATGTTGTGGGAAGGTTGTATGCACAGAACGTTATGTGCTAGCTGGGATTGGAGTAAAACAAGATTATATATTTGGAGTTCTGATGGGGTATGACAGTTGGACTAAGCTCATGAGGCATTTATAAGTTATATTCTTCCAGAATCAAATCGGTACATTTCATTATTTTGCAAGTCCAAAAATGCGTATGTAGCAACTGCAAATATGTGGTGCAAATGATGAGGAATAACCAATCATGATGATGTATCACTACAGAATGTGGCTGTACATGAAATACATTTTTTTTTATTGTTGGCATAACCTTTATTTATCACATTTTGATGGTTGTTAAAAGCAGAATTTTCACAACATTGCTGTTATCAACACACTCGTCGTCACTCCCGTTTAACTTTAAATCACTGCATACAACGTTTTGAAAGGTCTATAATTTTCATTTAACACTATCAAAGTTAACATAAGCACTATAGATGCCTTCCATTGCACAATGTATAGGTATGCCCAATTTAGAGATATTATTTGAACAATGTGATATTAGAGTTCAAAATGTATAATTTGAAATAACATGTTGTAGGTAATTAAATAATCAAATGAAAAATGTGTTTATTTATTAGCCTAGTGGTTATAAGTATTAGGCATATTATGCCTTGTGTAATTGTCATAAGTGCAAGAGATACTCATACTGTTACATGTAGGTCTAGATTATTGATGAAATAATTGAATGATGAAATATCAAACATTCTTTTAACAACTCAAATGCAGTTGCATGTGATGAAGGAACCACTGACTAACTGCATTTTTCTATTATCAAGACACCTGCTGGTGACTCTTCAGTGGTTAGGACAGCTCATGTGGCGTCCTAAATCTGTCAATTAGGAGTGACTCTTAAGACTGAAGAGTAAAATGTCTATTGTCAGCACATACCACCAATGTTCCTCTCTGAAACGTTTTGTGGATACAGGCCCAGGAAGCTAAACCAGCATATAAAATACTGTGTACAAATGCAAATCTGGACTAATGATGAATGCCTAACGCTCAGATACCTAAACACACTTAAAATTAACAAGATAGAGGATAGAGAGAGTTTTTTTGACGCTGAGAACAGAATTAGTTTTTAAATAACATTCTTAGAATGTTCTTTGAACATCATGACTTTAAATAGAACCATGAGGAAACCTGCAGAAAATATTATGCTGAAGTATTGAAAATCCCACAGAAAAACATTGCTTCCTAATGTTGTCTGAACGTTCTGAGAACATTACTTTAAATAGAACCACGAGGAAACCAGTAGAAAACCTGAAATTCCCACCTAAGAAACATATGGTTCTCAGAACGTTATGTGCTAGCTGGGTATCCTGCACCATTCCCAGAACATTGTGGGAGGTTGAATGCAAAATAACCATAGAACAACCACGCTCTCACCAAGCTCTAAGAAACATATGGTTCTCAGAACATGATGTGCTTGCTGGGTAACTGAATCACTCACACATTTAGTGTCTGCCCTCATAGCTGCTCCAGCAGTCATCTTTTCATTGTGAATTGAGCTAAATGAACAAAGTTTTGTCATCGTCCAAAAAGTATATTAGAGACTACATTTACTGGGGAGAGGGGCTGGTCCAACTCAAGGTGTCATAAAAAAATATGACTGGTATGGCTGGTTGCAGACATTATTTTATAAAATATATGCACAGAAAAAAATCCACCAACAGGTTTTTGTGCCAATGCACCACACAATCAATAAACAAACGATACCGACTCCGGGCACTTCAATATCATGGTTGGCGTTTTCAACACCACAATAAATAGAGTATGTCAATCTCAACAAACAGAAAGCACATCCTTCCCTACCTGGTCATTAAAGTTGTTGGTATTTTGTAACAGATGTCTCTTTCCATTCATGTACAGTTTGGATTGATTGATCAATTGATTGATTTTATTTTGCAATTTAAAAAATATATAGTGCATTCGAAAAGTATTCAGACCACTTGACATTTTCCACATTTGTTACTTTACAGCCTTATTCTAAAATGGATTAAATAAAAATAAATCCTCATTCTACACACAATACCCCATAATGACAAAGCAACATTTTCTTGCAAATTTATACAAAATTATAAACAGAAATACCTTATTTACACTGTATATGACTGGGATTGCACTAAAGTCGGGGACTTATTTTCATTGTGGTCCATATTTACTGGCATATGCTACAGTAATGTAAGGACTAAATGGTCCTCTAATTTACACATCTCCATATGGCTTTAGGCGTCACCTCAATGTAGTTATTATCCTTACATGTTATTATCCTTACACATAGTTATTATCCTTATGTAGTTATTGTAGTTATCCTTATATGTAGTTATTATCCTTATATGTAGTTATTATTCTTATATGTAGTTATTATTCTTATATGTAGCTGATGAATGATGGCCTATGCGTAAGGTTCCAACTTATAGCCTGTTTCTTGCGCATTACGCACCATGCACTCCATTGGCCCCTCCACTTCAAAAGCTCCTTAGCTCTTGGACTCCCAGGAAAACCTTGACTAGAATAGCTTGCTAGAATAATTCATGCTTAGCATTTCTTATACTACAGTTTTTTCCAACTGCTTACACACAAAATCTTTTCATGTCACACAATTTTTGAAACCTCTCACTCAAAGTGCAAAACTACACACCAAATATGAAAAACCAGAAGCTATTTATCAGCCTTTGACTCAGTTGTCAATTGCATAAAACACTTTTTTCAAAATACTACACACAATTCTCAACCTAAAACACAAAAATCTAACAGGAGGTGACTTGCTTTCCTTTTCCAAACACAACCAATCAAAATTCTACACTTCTTCACCAGGTCACACACACACTCCTCACATGTGCAAACACTAATAGCTTAACTGATCACTAACCAATCACTGCTTTACTGTAGTATAAGCCTATAAATAGGTCAAAGGTCAGATTACCTGTTTTGAACAATGGATGCCAACAATGGACAGAGAGCAAGATGAGTAGGAGGGAGAGGAAGAGGACGAGGTCAAAGAAGAGAAGGAAGGAGAGGCATCTCTAATGAGATTAGGGCAAAATTTGTTGATCATGTGATCAACCACGGTTTGACCATGAGAGAGGCTGGACTGAGAGTCCAGTCCAATTTGAGTCGATTTACAGTGGCGTCCATAATTCGAACCTTCAGAATTGAAAACAGGTATGCAACTATCTAATGACTATTTTAGCATTACAGTAATGTACTGTAAAATACGTATGACTTCATAGTATTGCATAAACATTTGTAACTCTAAGCCATCCATTTACTGCACTGCATTGAATGAATGAGGTTGGTTATCATGCTGTACTACATTTTTTTGTACATTGTTTACAGTTCCTATGCTGAACACATACTGTGTTTGAATTCTGTACAGAGTGGAAAGGCAAAGACATCATGGTCCATGGTCAAGCATCCGAGGATGCTTGTTAACAGATGTACAAGAGACTGCAATTATAAATATGGTCTATGTGGGGACATAGAGGTTGCCTCTGTCCAAGGTTGAATACGCCATGCTAGGAGATTCTTCCCTCGATGTTTGGCAAGAGAAAATCTTGTGATGTGGACAAAGTATCGTGGCCAGACTCAGGCCGGAGAAGAGATGAAGCGTAGCTTGGCACTGGTGACTGCCCCCCCTCCCCCCTACCAATTAATGTACTGCCCCCTTGGGACGCCGAGGGGTCATTTGATGCAAATGCTTCATTCTGACATGTGTTTATGGCATTGTGAATGCAGTATTACATTTTGAAGGAGATGTGAGGCATTTTGCATTTTGTGTGTGCAGTTTTGGGAATTGTGTGTAGAGTTTTGAAAAAAAGGATACAGTTTTGAAAACTTGTGTAAGCAGTTGGAAAAAACTGTAATACATTGTTGGAAGCTGGATTGATGCAAGCTCTTGTTGGCTGAATGTTAATGCATGTTCTCTCCTAGGTTCATGGTTTGAAAAAGGTGCGTAATTCCAGTCCATACAATACAGTAATACAGTGCGCAGTCCACACAAAATTAGTTTACTGGCGCTTGTTTCATTGTTTCTTACCAGATAGAGCATACTCCCCTGTGCCCAATAAAAAAAACTCCCCAAAGCAAAAAATAAGAAGTTTGACAACCCTCCCTTTGGGACCCCCTCCATCCACCCAGTAAATTATGACATGTCCCTTTATGTTGCAGAATCTGAAGAAAGGTTCATTTCCTCCGCCACTTTTGCATCAACGTTTGCAAGTTGTGACCAATGCCTGTGATGCGCTGCGTCTCCTCCTTTTGACACAAATGAAAATGCCCAATAGAATAACAACCAGCAGCATCACCAGTAGAGCTGAGAGGGTGGATAGGTGAACTCTCTCTGCCCCAGACTCCCAACTGACATCTAGCTTGTTGTCCAGACTGAGGTGAGAGGCAGTACAGGTGTAGTGTCTCTTCTTTAGCTCCTCAGTACTGACCTCCAGACGCTTCCTCAGCTGGTAGGTCCCGTCTCCACTAGGCAGAACCTCCCCCCCTGTCAGCTCCTGTTCTGCCACTGGCTGGCCGTCTCTCAGCAGGGTCAGGTTGATGTGGCGGGGGTAGAAACCAAACGCCAGGCAGCTCACCTGAAACCCTCCAGAAACCTCTTTCTTTAGTCTGGGAGGAACTTTACGCATCACAACGTTCTTCTCCCTCTTCAGGATTGTCTTCAGTGTTCTGATGCAAATGGGAAGTAAAACGTTCCCAAAAAGTGTTTTAAGATATTCTCTCCTCATCGCATCCCATTCTGGTAGTAGTTTCCCAGAATTGTATGTAAAATGTGTCATGTTGTAATATATTTCATGATCTGCAAAAACTGCATTGAAAGTATTCTTTGACATGATCATCAGTTCACCGTTGTTCAACATCTCACAGCCAGCTATTCTTTGCTGGACTTGAACACCTCTTGTGAGATTTAAGTGGTGCTTTAGCTGAAAGGATCTCTCTTTAATGCTCTGGTATATAATTCCAAATACATAAGCTCCGTCCTGAGCTTCGTCATCACGTATTTTGTAAGTTGGAAGTCCACTGTAGATGAAGTGTTTCATGTTGGAGTCATAGTAAGTCACTTGAATGTCATCCAACATCCCCACAACCGTAAACTCAGGGAAAGGCGTCTCTCCACTTATATATGTTGCAAGTGCCCACAGAGAATGTGATCCTGGACCTGAAAGAGGAGTGATATTTTCCACAGTTATGGACATTGAGAGCTTGGGACAATAAGGTTTTATCTGCAGAAATATGATTTTGAGATAACAGGCTGTAAGGTTCTAAACACTCATTGGTTTGCATGGTGCCAGGCAGGGCCGTGCACAGACTTGTCAGGGAGATCAGTGTTTCTAAAATGTAAAAAACAACACTCACTCACCATCAGAAATGGTAAGCAAGCTAGTTAGTGCCTCCAAAAGACATGATTGACATTGGGAAAAGAGGTTGGGCTATCAGCTGATCATTGATGTAAATCAAAAACTCTATTTTACACTGATTGTGATTAGTATCAACCAATCAGACTGAATATTGATAATGTGTAGGCTAAATCAAGTGTTATCAAGCTCTATACAGGGCATATCAACAGGTGCAACCAATGGAAGGGGTAGGGGGTGAGGGGGTATAAACTTGACGACTTGCGGACAGAGGGTCCGAACAACAATGATGAAACATTTCTACAAATATATGTAAATATATAAATAATATAAATATTATGCCGCCACCCAAAAGGGCAGGACACTTGAGACAGGAAGGGGCATGTGCTCTGGTAGAGCCCTATCTGTGCAGATGCCTGGTGTCAGCAATTATGATCTTGTACTCTTTTCAACTGAACAATATGAATTGGGGCATTTAGAGTACTATCTAAGTAGAGAATATTGAACAGAGCAATGCTATGTCAATAACTACATTTGTGACTCACCACCTGGATTTGGTCTTATGTAGCAAAATGTGAAATGTTTTTATTTTATTTATTTCATTACATTGGATAAAAGTAGAGACTCAGAGCTACAAAATGGCATATCATACACTGCATTTGAGGAACAATAGGAAAGTAATTCTGCTTTGAAAGTTGATCAACTTGTAAGACCCACCCATCTCGTTTCGCTCTCGGAGCGCACAGCTGATGCTCTGGCCGACTATTTGTTTATCTCTGGATAACATGAAAACAGCCTAACCAGCTCTGCTGGCAACAATTTCATTACGCTTTTTTGCGCATGTTTACTGACACCGGCCATATTCAACGGGTGTTGTACACAAGTCACGTAACGTTAGCTAACTCGCCAGCCAGCTAACGGTAGCTAGTTAAACAACAATGAACAAAGTGCCAACAATGCCTAACATTAGACTCTAACTAGAAAAGCAAACGGCTCTGGGAAACAAATCATGTCGGCTAGGGAGCCAGCTAACTACACTTTAGCTTGAAATGAAACCACTTTCTGTCAAAATTAGACACATATAATATCTGAAAATGTAGCTAGCTAACGCTAGACTATCTTACCTGCATACATCATCATGAATGATGGACGCGTCTCCCTGTCAGGAATGCCATACCACGGTTGCCCTTAGTTTGAAGATGTAATCCGGAGACAGGTGTTTTCTCCATCTCTTTACCTATCACACTCTAATTCCACTGATTTCAAGACTTGATCCTCCAGAAAGTGGAGACCAACACTTATGCAGCTCCACTACACCATACATTTTAAAAAAGTTGCATTCAACAGGATTACCAACACAAACTGACCGAGTTCAAATAGGCAGAAGCCTTGAATATGGCAGATCAATCCGAACTCCTCTCTCGACATGTCCAACCCACTCATTATCTCAGCCAATCATGGCTAGCGGGAAAGTTGCTGCCTTTTTCTGTGACTTAACCAACAAGGCTCGTAATTTAACAATTTTATTCGTATTTACAGATGGCATACAAGTTTGTTATCAAGGCACATGAAAGTTCACATGTTCGAGAAGGCATTTCTGCCAAAAAATGCTCTCCAGTTTCCTGAACCGGATCACATTTTGACAAAAATGCAGATATAACCTGTAGTCCCAAACTCTTGGTTTAACATAGTATAACATAACAAATCTATCAATGAGTTGAGAGAAAGTAAATAGTCCATCTTACCTGCGTTGACTATGGTGTAAAAGGAAAGAACAATCAAAAAGACAGACAGTTTGCACATGATTCAGGAATGTTCACTACTCTTGCAGTAGCCTCACGCAGCCGATACTTTCCCTTTCACTTATGCTTATCTTCTTCTTCTGCTTATTTTCTTCCATAATATTATGGCGGTCTGCAAACAAGTGTTAGAGGGGCATGTCGCCACCTACTGTACTGGAGTGTGTAGTCGATCACAGTTTACAGACTAAATGAATAATTAACAAACATTACGTGAAACTTAACTCTCCTATCTAATCATGTACTATTAAGAATATAAAAAGAGCCCTACTAACTATTATAAAAACTTCCCCATTCCCCAAATCCCTTTCACATCCCCACCCCCCCATCCCTGTCCTACCTCAATAACCCTACACATCAATCTTTCCCTCTCGTCCACATACCAGTACTTACAACAATACATCAACACATGCTTCACTGTTTCATCAACCATACACTCTGTACACAATCCATTTGTATGCTTGCCAACCAGATATAATGACGAGTTCAATGTACAATGTCCTAGATGCAACCGAGCAAACACCACCTTTTCTTTCCTTCCATTTGGACAAAAGGAACACCTATGCGAGAATGCTGTTCAATGACTACAGCTAAGCGTTCAGCATAATAGTGCCCACAAAGCTCATTACTAAACTAGGGACCCATGGACTAAACACCTCCCTCTGCAACTAGATCCAAATGGGACTCTTCAGGGGTGCGTGCTTAGTTCAGCCACGACTGCGTGGCCAAGCACGACTCCAACACCATCATTAAGTTTGCTGATGACACAACAGTGGTAGGCCTGATCACCCACAACGATGAGACAGCCTATAGGGGGTAGGTCAGAGACCTGGCAGTGTGGTGCCAGGACAACAATCTCTCCCTCAATGTGAGCAAGACAAAGGGAGGGCCAAACAAGCCCTCATTAACACTGACAGGGCCGAAGTGGAGCGGGTTGAGAGCTTCAAGTTCCTTGGTGTCCACACGTGAAAGCTTTTTCTGTCTTAAAAAAGGATTACCAGGACATTTTCTGAGATGCTTTGTGGATAGGGACCCATGGCCCCTGTCCACAAAGCGTCTCAGGGTAGAACATTTGGCATAAGTGCTGAGAATAGAGACATTTACTCTGTCTCCTACTCTTATGGGTAAAAATATAAGCTATGCATGAAGCCTTTAGTCATAAGAGACCCAGCTAGTCCACAGATATTTAGAACACTTCATAGGGTGATCTAACCAGTTAAGAGTTGCCAGCAGGTGTCTTGATAGTAGGAAAAAAGCAGTGAGTCAGTGGTTCCTGCGCCACATGCAATTGCTTTGTAGTTGTTGAAAGAATGTTTTGATATTTCCATGTGATCAATCCATAAATAATCTAGATTTACATGCAACAGTATCTCTTGCGCTTTTGAAGATTATTTCACATTACCTATATTTCACATGATAAGCATAAATACTTATAACCACATAGGGTAATAAATAATCACAATTTTCTTTTGATTATTTAATTAATCTACATCATGTTGTTTCAAGTTAGGCCTTTGGTGCACAATAACACGTTCAAAAAAGTTGGCCAATTGAAGGCATCTAGGGCCCATGTTAAACTTTGATTGTGTATGATGAGAATGATGGACCTTTCAAACATTTTATGCAAGTGATTTGATTGGAACTGTGCCAGAGTGATTTAGAGTTGGTAAACAGGAGTGAGGAGTGTGTTGATATAACACTAATGTGTCAGAGTGATTTAGAGTTGGTAAACGGGAGTGAGGAGTGTGTTGATATAACACTAATGTGTCAGAGTGATTTAGAGTTGGTAAACGGGAGTGAGGAGTGTGTTGATATAACACTAATGTGTCAAAGTGATTTAGAGTTGGTAAAACGGGAGTGAGGAGTATGTTGATATAACACTAATGTGTCAGAGTGATTTAGAGTTGGTAAAACGGGAGTGAGGAGTATGTTGATATAACACTAATGTGTCAGAGTGATTTAGAGTTGGTAAACGGGAGTGAGGAGTGTGTTGATATAACACTAATGTGTCAGAGTGATTTAGAGTTGGTAAACGGGAGTGAGGAGTGTGTTGATATAACACTAATGTGTCAGAGTGATTTAGAGTTGGTAAACGGGAGTGAGGAGTGTGTTGATATAACACTAATGTGTCAGAGTGATTTAGAGTTGGTAAACGGGAGTGAGGAGTGTGTTGATATAACACTAATGTGTCAGAGTGATTTAGAGTTGGTAAACGGGAGTGAGGAGTGTGTTGATATAACGCTAATACTATACAAATTATGCTTTTAACAACCATTAGAATTGGTTTAAAAAATACAAACTTTATGCATGCCAACATATTAGCAAAGTGATCGTGTCAGGCAAGAATTATGTCAAACGTTTTACCATTGCAATATTTGAGGTACAGTCATATTCACCGGTTTTGACTGAAGCTGCACAACTGTTGATGCCTCACCACGATAGGTTATTCCCCATCATTTGCAACAATGTCAATGTCACTATTTTTCCTTTGCAGTACCAAACTGTCGGGAATATCAGCTGAGGCAAACTTTTATGAGTTGATTTTACTCCTAGTGCAGACTTTGTTTGGGCAGTGTCAGCATCATCCTAAAAACTACTCTCCACCTGTTGTTTACGAAGCATGTCACGAATAACATTTGATTTGATTTTAGTGGACTCTATCAAGTACTGCTGAAATCAATTTGATCTGTGGGTGTACAATGACACCTAGTGGTTGTATGGTTGATTTCTCCATAACCATCATTTTTTATCTTCCCTCACTGTTCACTGTTTGTTGAGATCTGGTAGGTCCCTGAAAACAGTCTCCACTTCTTTCCTGTGCCAGAACTACAAGCCAAATGTCAGAGAAAATGTGGACTATTATACTAATAACGGTAAAACTTAACAAAGTGCAGCTAGTTTGCAGTCTTTCCAGCTTCAGTTTGAAGTGACTGTGTTAGCTGTGTTGTTGACTAGCTCTTCTGAACAACATTGTCCTGACGAGTGAGCACATGTTTTATGCCAGGGGAAATCGCGTCTCGTTAGTGCATTGTTATAGATGTATCCAAAATAAATGTCACTAGAAAACAACAAATGCAAATGCAGCTACTTTGCTGTTATTCTGCTCTTTTTGATGTGACCGTAAATTAGCTGTGGTTGGCCAGCTAGCAAGCAAGGGATAAGAACATTTCCAGCCAGTATGGCAATGGAACATTTAGAACGAACGACTGGGTCACGTCCATACCGTAGATACAGAACTTAAAAACAGAGCTACTGGGTCGCGTCTCGGGCAAACCGATAATAGAACGAACGACTAGCCGACTTGGGCTTTGTGTTGGGACTATATCTTCTGGAAGGATGAAATAATATGAATAAATTCATCAAAATAATTATTTTTATGAAAATGTGTCAATCATTTTTTGAATATGTTGGTAAGCCATTGTATAAAAGTGATAATGCCCTCGAAGCCGGTGTTTGGAGGATATATTGGCACGGTCTGCCGGCTCTCAACTTCCTAACAACACCCGTGGCAATATATCCTCCAAACACTGACACATATGCAATGTATAGAGAGATAGCAAGATGTATAGCTAATGGAGATGACACATCTAGCTAGCTACTTTACAGTTTACAACATGCTCGCTCATAGCTATGAGAATTTATGTATACTTACTGTTATTAACTACAACTAATAAAATATAATTGCATTGCATGAGAGCTGCATCTGTGTATGTTCCAACGTTCCCATAGAGCAGTCCATCCTGGTTGTAATGTGGACACAACACCAGACGGTCTATCATCTTTGACAACACTGGTTCTGCCATGCATGCAAAGCTAGCTAGCCTTCTCTGATAACTGGTATACCTTGCTAGCTAACTAAGATAGCTTATCAAACAGTATTTTCTTTTGTATTTCTGAACGATGGCTCTGATACTCGTTGGATGTGCCAGGGCTTGCAACTATTACAGATTACAAAGGGAAACCCAGCCGCAAGCTGCCCAGTGTGAGCCTACCAGATGAGTTACATGTCTTGTATGCTCGCTTCGAGGCAAGCAACACTGAAACATACATGAGAGCACCAGCTGTTCAGGTGACTGTGTGAGCACGTCCTCCATAGCCAATGTGAGTAAGACCTTTGGACAGGTTAACATTCACAAGGCCACAGTTGCACCATAGAGAGCATCCGGAATGATTGCATTACAGCTTGGTATGGCAACTGCTCGGCATCAGACTGTAAGGCGCTCCAGAGGGTAGTGAGTATGGCCCAGTACATCACTGGGGGCAATCTTCCTGCCATCCAGCACCTCTATACCAGGTGGTGTCAGAGGAAGGCCCTAATAATTGTCAAAGACTCCAGCCACCCAAGTCATAGACTGTTGTCTATTGCAAGCGGTACCGGAGAGCCAAGTTTAGGTCCAAAAGGCTCCTTAACAGATGCTACCCCAAAGCAATAAGACTGGTAAACAGTTAATCAAATGGCTACCCAGACTATTTGAATTGACCCCTTTTTTTTACGCTGCTGCTACTCGCTGTTTGTTATCAATGCATAGTCACTACCTACATGTACATATGACCTCAATTACCTCAACTAGCCTGCACCCCCGAACATTGACTCATGCCCGTACCCCCGTACCCCCGTTACTTAAAAAAAAACCTTTGTTTATTTAATTTTGCATTTATTTTTGTAGCAATTTTTTTCTTACAAAAATAGAAATCTCTGCATTGTTGGTTAATAAGAATTTCACAGCAAGGTCTACTACAGCTGTTGATTCTGGCACGTCTGACAAATACAACTTGATTTGTTTTAATATTCATCTCATATGGACCTCACTGTCACCACTGCGCCACTTAAGGTGGCACCCAAAGAGGAATGCTGACTTTTTACTAGCCCGTAACCGATAGTGCTGACTTGTTTTTTAAAACTTATTTTAAAACATAATGTTGCTGCTACCATCTCTTATGACCAAAAATAACTTCTGGACATCAGAACTGGGATTACTCACCAAGAACTGGAAGAAGCGTTTTCCTTTAACGAATCCGACGAGAATGATATACTGCTCTCCCAGTAACAGGCCCAGATCCCCGTCATTTGCGTGAATAAAAGACGGAGGAAAAGAGGACACAGATCGCGCTGCCTTTTGAGAATCTGTAGGCGAACGTGTAAACTCCCACTGCCATCAATTCTACTTGCTAACATGCAATCTTTGGAAAATAAAATTGATGACCTACGATTATGATTATCCTAAGAATCATAATATCTTATGTTTCACAGAGTTTTGGCTGAACGACAACACAGATAATATAGAGCTGGAGGAATTTTCAATCCACCGGCAGAACAGAGAAGCTACTTCTGGTAAGACGTGGGGTGGGGGTGTGTCTTTTTGTCAATAACAGCTGGTGCACGATGTCTAATATTAAAGAAGTCTCGAGGTATTGCCCGCCTGAGGTAGAGTACATAATGATAAGCTGTAGACCACACTCTCTACCAAGACAGCGCTCAGCTATATTATTTGTAGCCGTCTATTTACCACCACAGACCGATGCTGGCACTAAGACAGCACTCAACCAACTCTATAAGACCATAAGCAAACAAGAAAATGCTCACCCAGAAGAGGCACTCCTAGTGGCCGGGGACTTTAATGCAGGCAAACTTAAATCAGTTTTACCACATTTGTGTGCAACCAGAGGAAAAAACTCTAGACGACCATTACTCCACACACAGAGATGCGTACAAAGATCTCCCCGGCCCTCCATTTGGCAAATCTGACCATAATTATATCCTCCTGATTCCTGCTTACCAGCAAAAACAAAGCAGGAAGTACCAGTGACTCGCTCAATACGGAAGTGGTCAGATGACACGGATGCTATGCTACAGGACTGTTTTGCTAACACAGACTGGAATATGTTCCGGAATTCATTCAATGGCATTGAGGAGTATACCATCTCAGTCATCGGCTTTATCAATAAGTGCATAGACGACGTCGTCCCCACGGTAAACGTACGTACATATCCAAACCAGAAGCCATGGATTACAGGCAACATCTGCATAAAGCTAAAGGCTAGAGCTGCCGCTTTCAAGGAGTGGGACACTAATCTCGAAGCCTATAAGAAATCCTGCTATGCCCTCAGACGAACCATCAAACAAGCAAAGTATCAAATGCAGGATTAAGATTGAATCCTACTACACCGGCTCTGACGCTCGTCCGATGTGGCAGGGCTTGAAAACTATTACGGACTACAAAGGGAAACCCAGACACAAGCTGCCCAGTGATGCGAGCCTACCAGACGACCTAAATGTATTTTATGCTCGCTTCGAGGTACGCAACTGACTGTGTGATAACGCTCTTGGTAGCGGATGTGAGCAAGACCTTTAAACAGGTCAACATTCACAAAGCCGCGGGGCCAGATGGATCACCAGGACATGTACTCAAAGCATGCATTGACCAACTGGCAAGTGTCTTCACTGACATTTTCAACCTCTCCCTGACTGAGTCTGTAATACCTACATGTTTAAAGCAGACCACCATAGTACTTGTGCCCAAGGAAGCGAAGGTAACCTGCCTAAATGATTACCGCCCCGCAGCACTCACATCTGTAGCAATGAAGGGCTTTGAAAGGCTGGTCATGGCTCACATCAACAGCATCCTCCCAGATACCCTACACCCACTCCAATTCGCATACAGAGGAAAGCCCATAAAATTGTCAGACTCCAGACACCAGTCATAGACTGTTTTCTCTGCTACCGCACTGCAAGCGGTTCCAGAGCCCCAAGTCTGTATATAGCCTCGTTGTTGTTATTTTATTGTGTTACTTTTTATTATTTTTTGCTTTAGTTTATTTGGTAAATATTTTCTTAACTCTTCTTGAACTTCACTGTTGATTAAGGGGTTGTAAGTAAGCATTTCAAGGCAAGGTCTACACTTGCTGTACTCGGCGCATGTGACAAATACAGTTTGATTTGATTTGGTCATCTTGCTATGCACGTAGCCAGCATTGGTTTCCATTGGTTTTCATTGGACTAGACTAGAGCTTGCTAGCTAGGTAGCTAATGAAGATACATCATAGTCAATTGACTGCAAAATCAAGCAAATGGTCCTGAACTCATGACAAAATCTTATTTTAAAATTGTTTGTGACTTTGGGAATTCCATATTTTTTGGCATTGAACTCTGATTTAACTAGCTATGTATCTAACCCGGTTTCGGCATGAAATCAAATTCCTGCGATATACTGCGAGAATTTGCTCACTCACGGACATGAAGCGTCAGAAATAAAATATTCGGTCATGGATTACGAGCCACTCCCTTTTAAATAACATTCTTAAAACGTTACTAAAGTTTTCTTATGTTTTTTATGGAAAGTTTTCTTAACTTTCTCTGAACAATTTGAGAACATGACGTTAAATAGAACCACAAGGAAACCTGTAGGAAACGTTATGTTGAAGTACTGAAATTCCCACAGAAGAACGTTGTTTCTTAACGTTCTCTGAACTAATTGAGAACATTTCCAATGTCAAACCAGTTGGAGAATGTTCACAGAACATTAACAAAATGTAAATTAAATGTAACCATGTTAAAGTAATGAAATAGCAAGAAAGTAAAGTTTTATTGTCAAGTTCCGTAAATGTGATAAGAATGTTCCAATGCCAAGCAACTATCCTGCACCATTCCCAGAAATATGTGGGAAGGTTGTATGCAAAATAACTCACTCTCACCAAGCTCTGAGATACATATGGTTCTCAGAACGTTATGTGCTGTCTCGGTACCCCTTGATTCTGATCATAGGTCAGTTTTGTGGAAAATAGGTCAACTGATCCTAGATTATTGCCTAAGGGCAACTTTTTTTTCTACCTGCAGCTAACATCCCAATATTTCTTAGTTTGTATCATAAGTGTAACATGCTAGTAGTTTTCAGAAATGTACTTAGAGCTAAGAAGAGGCATCAAGTAGCATTAGAGCGGACTAAGCTTATTATCATCATCCAAAGAAGGCAACCAACCAGTAGTGTTTGGCAGCTGTTAAAGCAGATGTTACAATTTATGAACATGGATGGATTAAATTAATGACAGGATACAATATAATTATGTAGTTATGGATGTCTGAATAGGCTTAATATTCATTGACATTAATAAAATACATGGACACACACAGAGAGGAAAGTCACGACAACAGCTGGTGTTTTCTCAGACCGATCTCAGGGAACTCGCCGGACGGGAACAGGTCATCACAGCGGGACGTCATTTATCACTGTACCACTGCCTCACGTTGTGTTCCGGGTACAAAACCGGTCACAACGCCTCACCTGAGTCAGTTAATCAGAATAATATTTCATTTCTATCAGCTGGAATACTGGCTTCACGAGAAAGAACACATGAATCTCAATCGGATATCTCAATCTCAATCTCACCCCTATTCCCTATATTGTGCACAGAAAAACAGTAGAACATAACAGCATAAAGTTATACTTGCCTTTCTTGCACAAACTCTAGCACTTTTCTCCTCTTAGTAGCACTGACTGATAGCTGCTTTATTGAGGAAAGTTTGACTTACTATGACTGATAGGTTGTATTACCTAGCTGCCTTGAGATGTTTCAGATTGAAACACTTTGGACCAGAGCCCTATTCTTTGCTTCCTGTCTTTTATCTCTTCCATGCTGAGCTCTCGTTGCCCTTCTCAATCCCCTAAAATTATATGCAGTGCATTATTTTCCCACATTTGTTACGCTATAGACTTATTATACTCCAAATAGTTGTATTCCCTCATCAATCTACACAAAATACCTCACAATGACGAAGGTTTTTAGATTAAAAAAAAAAGTATTATAAATAATAACCTGAAATATCACATTTGCATACGTATTCAGACCCTTTACTCAGTAATTTATTGAAGCAGCGATTACAGCCTTGAGTCTTGGGTATGACGCTACAAGCTTGGCACACCTGTATTTGGGGAGTTTCCCATTCTTCTCTGTAGATCCCATCACCGTAGGGATAGTGTCAAGTTTCCTCCAGATGTGACGATTGGCATTCAGGCCAAAGAGTTCAATCTTGGTTTCATCAGACCAGATAATCTTGTTTCTCATGGTCTGAGTGTCTTTTGGAAAACTGTAAGTGGGCTGTCATGTGTATTTCACTGAGGAGTGGCTTCCATCTGGCCAGTCTACCATAAAGTTCTGATTGGTGGAGTGCTGCAGAGATGGTTGCCCTTCTGGAAGTTTCTCCCATCTCCACAGAGGAACTCTGATGCTATCTACCTCCCTGACCAAGGCCCTTCTCCCCTGATTGCTCAGTTTGGCCGGGCGGAGTCTTGGTGGTTACAAACTTCTTCCATTTAAGAATGTTGGAGGCCACTGTGTTCTTGGGGACCTTCAACTCTCCAGAAATGTTTTGGTAGCCTTCCCAGGTCTGTCCCTTGACTCAATCCTGTCTCGGAGTTCTACGGACAATTCCTTCGACATCATGGCTTGTTTTTTGCTCTGACATGCGCTGTCAACTATGGGACCTTATATAGACAAGTGTGTTCCTTTCCAAATCATATCCAATCAATTGAATTTGCCACTGGTGGACTCCAATCAAGTTGTAGAAAGATCTCAAGAATGGTCAGTGGAAACAGGGTGCACCTGAGCTCCATTTTGAGTCTCATAGTAAAGTGTCTGAATACTATTGTAAATAAGGTATTTCAGTTGTTTTTTTATACATTTCTACGATACCTGTTTTCGGTTTGTCATTATGGGGTATTGTGTGTAGATTGGTGAGGAACATTTGTTATTTAATCCATTTTAGTAAAATGTGGAAAAAGGGGGTCTGAATACTTTCCGAATGCACTGTATAACAATACTTCCCTTGGTCAATCCCCAAAATACCATCTATCTAAACAATACTCTCCTTCCTCACCCCTTTCCAACTATATCTAAATCAAACTGTCTTCCTGCCCTTTAACCCCCTCTATCCTCCCCATGTAACTGGAGCTACAGGAAAATATCTGGGTTTATTTATGTAAAGCACTCATACTCAATGGTACTGGTGATAGAAGAATGGTGTGTGTGTGTGTGTGTGTGCATTATTGTTATAAGCCTTCAGAGTTGATGGGGGAATGGTAGCTGGCTAACCTTTTTAAGCCAGAGGTGGGGTGCCATTCCTGATTATTTCCCTGATCGTGCGTGAGCACCGTGCGTGAGCCTGCACGTTGGAGGGCTGGAGCACACACAGACAGGCTCTGTTAACATGGGATGTTATGAATATTTGCCTGGTCCGTGTTTCAGAGCCACATGAAAGCCCAGCAGACTACATGAATGAATGGGCCATTCTTAACCTGACCAGTGAAACAGGAAACATGCATATAACATGGAGAGACGTGGTATACTGCACAGCTACCTAGACTCCTAGTAGCTACCTTAGTAGACCCATTACCAGGTTCTTCTTGGAAGTAGACTCAAATGGTATGGAAAGTTCTAAATACACCAGGCTTGCATGTTGCTGCCTCACTAACATGCTGCTTGGATGGCCAACAACAGTGGGAATGTATCAGTTGTGTCTCATGGCCATCAAGAAAAATGTGGTCAATGTAGAGAGTAGTAGTAGTAGTCATAGTAGTAGTAGTAGTGGTAGTCGTAGTCGTTGTAGTAGTAACAGTAATAGCAGTAGTAACAGTAGTAGTAGTCGTAGTCATTGTCATAGTAGTAATAGTAGTAGTTGTAGTCATAGGAGTAGTAGTAGTCGTAGTGATAGTAGTAGTAGTAGTAGTAGTAGTCGTAGTGATAGTAGTAGTAGTAGTAGTCGTAGTAGTAGTGATAGTAGTAGTAGTAGTAGTCGTAGTAGTAGTAATAGTAGTCGTAGTCGTAGTCAGAGTAGCAGTAGTAGTTGTAGTAGTAGTAATAGTAGTCGTAGTCGTAGTCAGAGTAGCAGTAGCAGTAGCAGTAGTAGTAGTAGTCATAGTCATAGTAGTAATAGTAATAGTAGTGGTAGTGGAAGTCGTAGTCATCATAGTAATAGTAGTAGTAGTAGTCATAGTCATAGTTGTAGTAGTGATAGTAGTAGTAGTAGTCATATTAGTTGTAGTGATAGTAGAAGTAGTAGTAGTAGTAGTAGTAGTAGTAGTGGTAGTAGTCATAGTAGGCGTAGTAGTGGTGGTGATAGTAGTAGGCGTAGTAGTAGTAGTAGAATAATGGTTAAAGAACTGTTTGCAATGTTTTCTACATTGGCCATATACAGTAAGCACTATAAGTAACTTGGTTTTCTGCTACACATTTTAATTTTGTACCTTTAATTTAAACACAGTTCTAGTGGTAGACTACTTTGTCATTAATCGTTGGAGAAGAGACGTTGAAAGGAGTTCCTCCAAAAAGTGCTGATTGTTGACAATGGCAGTGAGTTACTATTTTAATCACACTCCACATGTAAAAGACAGGACCCCCCCCTCCCCCGACTGCGTCCTCGGGGACGACCCGGAGGACACGGCGCAGGGCAATCCGGATGGAGACGGTGGAACTCCCGCAGCAACGAAGGGTCCAAAACGTCCTACACCGGCACCCAGCATCTCTCCTCCGGACCGTACCCCTCCCACTCCACGAGGTACTGAAGGCCCCTCGCCCGACGCCTCGAGTACAGTATGGCTCGAACAGCATACGCCGGGGCCGGGTAGGAACCTCCCGCACCTCAGACTCCTGGAGTGGACCAGTCACCACCGGCCTGAGGAGAGACACATGGAATGAGGGGTTAATACGGTAATCTGGGGGAAGCTGTAATCTGTAGCAAACCTCGTTCAGTCTCCTCAGGACTTTGAATGGCTCCACAAACCGCGTGCCCAGCTTCCGGCAGGGCAGGCGGAGGGGCAAGTTTCGGGTCGAGAGCCAGACCCGGTCCCTCACTGCAGTGGAGATCGGTGCTCGCCTTCTGACGCCTCACGGCCCATTGCAGGTGCACATGAGTGGCTTCCCAGGTGTTAAAGGAATTAAATTGCTCTATGTTTTAACACCCAATTAAAATTAAACACTCTGTCAATTCATAAGGATTTGTAAGACCCTTATTCTATAATAATGGACAGAACCCAGTCTTAAAGTCAATCAGCAGAGTTTATTCACGATAGTACTGAACACGATACAGGTTACCACAGGTTATAAACTGAAAATGACGTCATTAGTTCCAGTACCATTGTTACTCTAACTTCCGCGACGCATATAAGGCCCTGCCCCGCCCCCCTTTCGGAAAAGCTGACCACGACTCCATTTTGTTGATCCCTGCCTACAGACAGAAACTAAAACAAGAGGCTCCCACGCTGAGGTCTGTCCAACGCTGGTCCGACCAAGCTGACTCCACACTCCAAGACTGCTTCCATCACGTGGACTGGGAGATGTTTCGTATTGCGTCAGATAACAACATTGACGAATACGCTGATTCGGTGTGCGAGTTCATTAGAACGTGCGTTGAAGATGTCGTTCCCATAGCAAAAATTAAAACATTCCCTAACCAGAAACCGTGGATTGATGGCAGCATTCGTGTGAAACTGAAAGCGCGAACCACTGCTTTTAATCAGGGCAAGGTGTCTGGTAACATGACCGAATACAAACAGTGCAGCTATTCCCTCCGCAAGGCTATCAAACAAGCTAAGCGCCAGTACAGAGACAAAGTAGAATCTCAATTCAACGGCTCAGACACAAGAGGCATGTGGCAGGGTCTACAGTCAATCACGGACTACAGGAAGAAACCCAGCCCAGTCACGGACCAGGATGTCTTGCTCCCAGGCAGACTAAATAACTTTTTTGCCCGCTTTGAGGACAATACAGTGCCACTGACACGGCCTGCAACGAAAACATGCGGTCTCTCCTTCACTGCAGCCGAGGTGAGTAAGACATTTAAACGTGTTAACCCTCGCAAGGCTGCAGGCCCAGATGGCATCCCCAGCCGCGCCCTCAGAGCATGCGCAGACCAGCTGGCCGGTGTGTTTACGGACATATTCAATCAATCCCTATACCAGTCTGCTGTTCCCACATGCTTCAAGAGGGCCACCATTGTTCCTGTTCCCAAGAAAGCTAAGGTAACTGAGCTAAATGACTACCGCCCCGTAGCACTCACATCCGTCATCATGAAGTGCTTTGAGAGACTAGTCAAGGACCATATCACCTCCACCCTACCTGACACCCTAGACCCACTCCAATTTGCTTACCGCCCAAATAGGTCCACAGACGATGCAATCTCAACCACACTGCACACTGCCCTAACCCATCTGGACAAGAGGAATACCTATGTGAGAATGCTGTTCATCGACTACAGCTCGGCATTCAACACCATAGTACCCTCCAAGCTCGTCATCAAGCTCGAGACCCTGGGTCTCGACCCCGCCCTGTGCAACTGGGTACTGGACTTCCTGACGGGCCGCCCCCAGGTGGTGAGGGTAGGCAACAACATCTCCTCCCCGCTGATCCTCAACACTGGGGCCCCACAAGGTTGCGTTCTGAGCCCTCTCCTGTACTCCCTGTTCACCCACGACTGCGTGGCCACGCACGCCTCCAACTCAATCATCAAGTTTGCGGACGACACAACAGTGGTAGGCTTGATTACCAACAACGATGAGACGGCCTACAGGGAGGAGGTGAGGGCCCTCGGAGTGTGGTGTCAGGAAAACAACCTCACACTCAACGTCAACAAAACTAAGGAGATGATTGTGGACTTCAGGAAACAGCAGAGGGAACACCCCCCTATCCACATCGATGGAACAGTAGTGGAGAGGGTAGCAAGTTTTAAGTTCCTCGGCATACACATCACAGACAAACTGAATTGGTCCACTCACACAGACAGCATCGTGAAGAAGGCGCAGCAGCGCCTCTTCAACCTCAGGAGGCTGAAGAAATTCGGCTTGTCACCAAAAGCACTCACAAACTTCTACAGATGCACAATCGAGAGCATCCTGGCGGGCTGTATCACCGCCTGGTATGGCAACTGCACCGCCCTCAACCGTAAGGCTCTCCAGAGGGTAGTGAGGTCTGCACAACGCATCACCGGGGGCAAACTACCTGCCCTCCAGGACACCTACACCACCCGATGTCATAGGAAGGCCATAAAGATCATCAAGGACATCAACCACCCGAGCCACTGCCTGTTCACCCCGCTATCATCCAGAAGGCGAGGTCAGTACAGGTGCATCAAAGCTGGGACCGAGAGACTGAAAAACAGCTTCTATCTCAAGGCCATCAGACTGTTAAACAGCCACCACTAACACTGAGTGGCTGCTGCCAACACACTGACACTGACTCAACTCCAGCCACTTTAATAATGGGAATTGATGGGAAATGATGTAAATATATCACTAGCCACTTTAAACAATGCTACCTTATATAAATGTTACTTACCCTACATTATTCATCTCATACGCATACGTATATACTGTACTCTATATCATCGACGGTATCCTTATGTAATACATGTATCACTAGCCACTTTATACTATACTATGCCACTTTGTTTACATACTCATCTCATTTGTACATACTGTACCCGATACCATCTACTGTATCTTGCCTATGCTGCTCTGTACCATCACTCATTCATATATCCTTATGTACATATTCTTTATCCCCTTACACTGTGTACAAGACAGTAGTTTTGGAATTGTTAGTTAGATTACTTGTTATTACTGCATTGTCGGAACTAGAAGCACAAGCATTTCGCTACACTCGCATTAACATCTGCTAACCATGTGTATGTGACAAATAAAATTTGATTTGATTTGATTTGATACCAACCCGTCTCTTCTCCCACCCTGGTACAAGGGCAGTATCTCAAGCCTTCCCACGTCGTCTCTCTACCAATTTAATATAATTTATGAGTCAAGGTCTTCTTGTGTAGATAAGCATTCTAGCCAGTCTGAAGATATCGTTCATTCATTTCTACCAAGGAACAGACAGTCATTGTTCTAACTCTTGACCACATTTACACACATTATATTCAGCACTGGGATCAAGAAAGAAAACTCATACATATACAGCAACATAATAGTATTCTGATTAGTACATATACAGTAACATAATAGTATTCGGATTAGTACATATACAGTAACATAATAGTATTCTGATTAGTCAGTCCTGATTGAAATAATTAGTCATCATTGATAAAAATTCCCTTAACACCAGGTCTCCTCCGAGCGCTAAAAACCATTCGTCCACCGCAGGAGCCTCGATCTGGCTCTGATGCCAAGGTGCCAGAACCGGCTGATACCCCCGTACGCACTGGAAGGGAGAGAGGTTAGTGGAGGAGTGGCGGAGCCCAGGGGATCAATGCCGCCCCTCTCCCGGCCGGTCCTGGCAATAAGACCTCAGAAACCTACCCACATCCTGGTCTCTCCACCTGCCCATTACTCTCGGTGCGAAAACCCGAAGTAAGGCTGACCGAGACCCCCACACGTTCCATGAATGCCCTCAGACACTATATCCTCAGGCACCCCGTAGTGCTGGAAGACATGTGTAAAACAGGGCCTTCGCAGTCTGTAGGGCCGTAGGGAGACCCGGGCAAAGGAAGGAGACAGCAGGACTTAGAGAACTGATCCACAACGACCAGGATAATGGTGTTACAATATAACAATTAAAACACTGGAATGGTAGATGTGCAGAAGATGAATGTGCAAGTAGAGATACTGGGGTGAAAAGGAGCAAGATAAATAAATAAATATAGTATGGGGATGAGGTAGGTAGATATATGGGCTGTTTACAGATGGGCTATGTACAGGTGCAGTGATTTGTGAGCTGCTCTGACAGCTGGTGCTTAAAGCTAGTGAGGGAGATGTGAGTCTCCAGCTTCAGAGATTTTTGCAGTTCGTTCCAGTCATTGGCAGCAGAGAACTGGAAGGAAAGACGACCAATGGAGGAATTGGCTTTGGGGGTGACCAGTGAGATATACCTGCTGGAGCGCGTGCTACAACCGGGTGATGCTATGGTGACCAGTGAGCTGAGATAAGG